>NC_052507.1:38822367-39122367 GCF_014356525.2 Nilaparvata lugens
GAAAGAAACCGAATTTGAACTGGAAGTCGTTAGATAGCACTGTCTAACGAACTGGGATTTTTGGTTCTTATGAGAGACCTGAGAGGCTCTCTTAATCCTCTTAGCAATACTCTAAGTGCTAATCCATTTACATACTGACACATGACTTCTGATATTGTGGGTTGTTTGTTTCGGAAATATGAAATCTGTAAATTCAGAAGTTTTTGGATTCGTTCATAGAATGAAAAGGGTGATTTCACCTGATTCTTGTTTCAGTTCAGCCATTTCAAGATTGAGAGTAAAGCAATCTCTCTTGTGAGTCTTGAGTCTCGCTGGACTATGACAAGATGAACTCGATTATAGTATTGCGAGTAACAAAACATTTTTGTTTTATCATTTTATTACAAGCTTGTACAATATTAATTTTACTTATTATTTTCGTATTTACTTTTCCTGTAATTTTATCTATAACTAAGAGCTATGAATCCCAACAATGATAAAGCAACCAATCCTCAAACTGTACCTACCCTTAAGAAAGAATTCTTGGACATGATCCCTGATTATTCAGGAGAGCCTACTATGCTAAATCGTTTTATTTCAATTTGTGACAAACTTGTAGCGAAATTTTACGTAACTGCCAATCCAGATGATTTCCAAAACGAATACTTGTATTCTACTATTCTTGCCCGTATTAAAAGCCCTGCTCTTGACATTGTTACTAGTTCTAACACTTATGCATGGCCTGACGTGAGAAAAGTTTTGATCAATAGCTACATGGACAAGAGAGATTGCTTTACTCTCAATCTTGAAATGGCTGAACTAAAACAAGAATAAGGTGAATCACCCTTTTCATTCTATGAACGAATCCAAAAACTTCTGAATTTACAGATCTCGTATTTCCGAAACAAACAACCTACAATATCAGAAGTCATGTGTCAGTATGTAAATGGATTAGCACTTAGAGTATTGCTAAGAGGATTAAGAGAGCCTCTCGGGTCTCTCATGAGAACCAAAAATCCCAGTTCGTTGGACAGTGCTCTAAACATGCTATCCAACGACTTCCAGTTCAAATTTGGTTTCTTTCAAGACCACTCTAATTTGAAAAAACTTAAAATAAATTTGGATTTCATTAATGACAGTATTGATTTCAATGGAATGACACTACCTATTTATTATTTTAACGCTGAAGAAAATGATTCAAAAGTGAAGTCAACGAACCCTACCAAAAATCAAATAACACAAATAAAATCATTTCTGATAAAAGCTAGAACTCAATCCATTATAAAAATTCCAATTGAAAATATGAATGAAGGTGAAGCTATAGTATCATACAAAAACATTCCCGGACTTGAAATTCCTCAGTGTCTAGTGAAAGTGAAAGAAAACAGAGCCCCCATTGTTCTATTTTGAACCCCACTACGTCAGACAAGAAATTTACCATTCACAAACCGATGTCAGTCGAATCGCTTGAAAACTATAATTGCATTATTCTAAGTAAGTTACGTAACCATAATGCATGCAATAATTTGAATCTACTCCATCACAAAACTAACAAAATCGATCTATCAAAAATTAGAACCAATCATATGAATGTCAGATATATTTCACATTGATGGAAATCCTTTGACTTTCACGAATGAAATAAAGCATATCATAAGAACCACCGACGAAATCCCAGTCTATACAAGAAGTTATCGCTACCCTGAAATCTATAGAACTGAAGTAAATCGACAGATTGATGAAATGTTGGAACAAAAAATAATTCAACCCTCCAATTCACCTTGGAATTCACTAATATGGGTCATTCCAAAGAAACAAGATGCTTCTGGAAAAAGAAATTTCGACTTGTAATTGACTATCGCGGTTTGAATTCTAAGACTGTAGACGATAAATTCCCACTTCCTAATATTACGGATATTCTAGACAAATTAGGAAGAGCACAGTACTTCACTACCCTAGACTTATTCTCTGGCTTCCATCAGATAGAAATGGATCCTAGCAGTATTGAAAAAAACTGCATTCTCTACAGACATGGGTCATTACGAATTTTTACGAATGCACTTCGGTCTCAAAAACGGTCCACCCACTTTCCAAAAAGCTATGAATAGCATACTAAGAGGACTCCAAAATGAATTGTGTTTAGTATATTTAGATGACATTATTATTTATTCAACTAGTTTAGAAGAACACATTGATCGACTAAGACAAGTATTTGAAAGGTTAAGACAATCCAACTTCAAAGTACAACTTGATAAAACAGAATTTTTGCGTGAAGAAGTTAGTTTTCTCGGACACTTAGTGACACCAAACGGAGTTAAACCAAATCCTGACAAAGTCGAAGCGATAAAAAGATATCCTATCCCTAAAACAACGAAAGAGATAAAAGGATTTCTTGGACTTCTAGGATACTATCGAAAATTCATTAACAACTTTGCTCATTTAACAAAACCTCTAACTAAATGTTTGAAAAGAAATGCTAAAATAGATATACAGGACCCAGAGTACATTAAGTGTTTTGAAACTTGTAAGAATATCCTTACTAACGAACCAATCCTTCAGTATCCTGATTTTGAAAAACAATTCAACCTTACAACAGATGCTAGCAATATAGCTATTGGGGCAGTTCTCAGTCAGAACAAAGACGGTGCTGATTTGCCTTGTGCATATGCAAGTAGAACCCTCAACGAAACTGAAATGAACTATTCAACTATTGAAAAAGAACTTTTAGCGATAGTTTGGGCTACCAAGTACTTCCGCCCCTATCTCTATGGTAGAAAATTCAAAATATTCACTGACCACAATCCCCTACAATGGTTATTTTCTATGAAAGAACCGAATTCAAAATTATTAAGATGGAGACTGAAATTAGAAGAATTTGATTATGACATATGCTATAAAAAAGGAACAGCAAATCAAAACGCAGATGCCCTTTCCCGAATTCAATTGAATAATAACAACACACACAAACAAAACTCACCTAGATTATTCAGTGATATTGATGCGATTATAAATGAAGCCATTGAAAATGTAGTGAATATCATACCTAACGAGGATGCACAATCTATGATAGCTAACGTGGATGATAAGGAAACGTTATTTCAAAGATTAGAAAATGAAACCGGTACAGATGATAATGAAACCCCATTTAGAGGATTTGAAAACGAAACCCCTTTTCGAGGATTCGAAAACGAAACCCCTTTTCAAGGATTCGAAAATGATGAACCAGATTTCATAGGTCCTGCTGAAGAAGAGTTCATAGAAAATAATTCTCATACGCAACAGTCTAATTACGAAAGTAACACATCAGTAGAAATACCAGTTTCAGATGACCCAGTTAACTATGCTAAAAACCAAGTCATATTGAAGCTTGTGAGCAATAACCCAAAGAAAGTCACTATTCATAAAATATTTGATAGTAAAACAAGAATGATAGTAGAGATATCTGAGAATAATTTCGATAAAAATGTGATTGACTTCGTGAAAGAATATTTAGTGCCTAATGTTAGATATAGCTTGTATTTTGAAAATGAATTCTATGAAAGATTTGCTTCAGTGATTGCCAAAAACTTTAAATTTTCAAAACTCATACTTGTACGATGTAAAGTTAAAGTACTTGATGTAACACATGAGGATGACAGAATAGAAACTATTGATAATTATCATATTGGAAAAACGAATCACAGAGGTATACAAGAAACGTACGATAAGATAAGAAGAAAATACTATTGGCCCAACATGAAAAATTATATTCAAAATTTTATTAACAAATATGTCTCAAAACAAAGTACGAACGAAATCCACTTAATTTAGAAATGAACTTGACACCGACAGCTACAAGGCCGCTTCAAATCATTCACATGGATAGTATAACATTTGAAAAAAAGAAATTTCTCACGATCATTGATAGTTTTTCAAGATACGCACAATGCTATCCAATAACAAGTTGTAACAGTGTTGAGGTAGCAGACAAACTGCTTAGTTTCTTTTCCCACCATGGTATCCCTCAAACTATAGTTGCCGACAATAGATGTGAATTCAATAATGGCTTAGTAAAGGAATTGACAGAATTGCACAAAATCAAATGCACTGGATGTACTCAACATCCGCCTTCAAATGGCTTAGCCGAACGTTTTCATTCTACGATAATTGAGCACATCAGAATATTCAATAATCGCGACGAGTTCAAAACAGAAACAATTGAAAGTAAAGTAAAGTACGCCGTAATTGCTTATAACAATAGCATTCACTCGGTAACAAAACTGACACCTTTGGAAGTTTTATACGGACACATAGAATCTAATCCTATTCTCGAAATTGACATTCAGAACAGATTTATTAACGAATATGTTAATAATCACAAAGAAAAAACTAAACGACTATTTGACCATATACAGGAAATAAACCAAAGTAGAAAAGAACATGTCATCAACGAAAGGAACAAAGATCGAGAAGAACTACCAGAAATCCCAAAAGAAGTTTATGTGAGGAATGTACAAAAACAAAGTAAAACAAAAAATAAATTCAACAAAGAAACTCTCCTATCAGTGAATCGCGAACTTAAAACAGCCAAAATAAATCCCCGACATCATAACACTAGAGAGAAAATTCATTTATCCAAGATAAAAAGACCTAGAAAGTTTAAGAAACTGAACAAAGATCAAACTAATGAGAGACTGAACAAGTAACAACCGATCCTAATTCAAATCCTGTTCTTCCAGGTTCCTCCTCTGCCTAATGAGTATGGCGAATCATTCTTCTAAAGCTGAAGAATTCAGGAATATAAGTAGTAATCTAGGAATAATTGCAGCAGATTTAGGCTCTGCAAAGTTAGAGATTTCAAAACACACTTTTATCCACTATTATGAACTAGAAAGTATTTTTGATCATGTTGATAATTTGAATATGTATTATGATATGGTATCTGAGAATATTAGAAATAAGATTCCAATAATGGAAAATGTAGAATATATAACTGATAATGGTAGTAAAGCAAGAGATATAGTAAACTATTTGAAATTTATTAATCATACTAGGAATGTAATAGAAGATAAGTTAGATATCATAAGTGTTACTAATGATAAGAGATCTAAAAGAGGACTATTGAATGGCATAGGAGCCGCAATAAAATTTATTACTGGAAATTTGGACTCGTATGATGGTGAAAGATACGATTATTTACTTGAACATTTGAAAACTAATCAGAACAGTTTGATTGATCAAATATCAGCCCAATATTCATTGAGTTGAGAACTTATTGCTGAATTTAATCAGACGTTGAACATTGTTAATTATAATTTCAATGAGTTGGAGAATAAATTTAAATTTGTAAATGATAAACTTAGCGACTATGGAGAACTAGAGAAATTTAGAGATTTGCTGAACCAGTTGAATATTTTATATAACATTGTATTAAGTTTGATCCAAGACATTGAAAACTCTTTAACATTTTGCAAATTGAAAGTTTTACATCCTAGCATTATTTCAACTAAAGAATTGTTTTATCAGATAACCAAGATTGCTGGTTACTATCAGAATAAATTACCATTGAAACCTGAATTGAAAAATATGTGGGAATTCGAAAATTTGATAAATGTAAACTGTAAACTAACGTCTAAAGAAATCATTTACTTTTTGAACTTACCAATCGTAGATGAATCAAATTATAACTTATACAAATTGTTTTCTGTACCTAGTATGTTTCAAAATGGATATGTAACTATTATTCCTAAGGTCAGATACTTACTCAAGTCAAACGATAATTATAATAAAAAAGAAATATCAATTGAAGGTCTAACTAGTGAATGCACTAGAAAAACAAGTTCAAATTTTATTTGTTCTGTAGAAAGTTTATGTAATGACAAATTGAAATGTGAAAAAGAAATTATTGAATCAGGAACTACATCAAACTGTAAATATAGTAAGATGAAAATAGGTAATAGTATTGTAAAATGGATTCCAGAATTGAATAGCTATTTGTGTATCTTTCCAAATGAAGAAAACATAAAAATTGACAAGCAAGCAGAAACGATAACAAAATCTGTAAAAGGAGTTTATTTAATTAATAGCAACAACAATACATATTATTATAATGGTAAAATACTCAATCATTTGTCTGAATCAAAATATCGACCTAAGTTATTGAACCTAGACAACGTTATCAATAGTATGAATGAAGACCAAGAACCAGAATTCACAATTAATTTAGAACATCTTAATTTTAATCCGATTGCTGTTAACAAGTACACCCCCATAAGGGAAGAAAGTATTTTCACTACAAACATAAGTTTTTGGACAATTATTTTGTATGTAATTTTTATTCTAATGTCAATTGTTCTATTGTATCGTTATCTAAGTAGAAAAGTTTCACCCAATGTAAACATTGTTAACAACCCTACCACCGAAGTTCTTTTTAGGGATGGAGGAGTTATATAGCTAATTACTTATATAGTCAGCACTCCTCATTCCATTATTGTTGATGTAGCATAGTTGTAGTGGAAGGTAACATTGTATTTAGTAGTCAGTTCCAAGCTAGCGGACATAGCGAACGGAGCTCTATCGCGAGATATAAAATTATTGTAATATGTGGTTAACAAATAAATTCATTTTTTAAAAAGACTATTTGATTAATCGCAATCTTAACTTCCATAAACGCTTCATTAGCGAGCTATACAGGGTGAAAGATTTCGCCCGGAATTCAGTTCCTCTGGTGAAAAACACCGATGCTGAATTATTTGGGGACTAGTTTTTAAAAAACGTATGGTGGATTCATATGGAAAAATATCTGAAAAATTGAATAAAACTAGTCTGGAAGCTGTAGTGTTAGTAGTTTTTGAGAAAAAAGTTGAAATATGCAAGAAATCTACGTAGAAAAACACAGACTTCTACGTTTGATGCCCAATAACTTTCTTTAATGACCAGTAAACATATAATTTTTTGAAATAAAAATTGTAGAGAATTTAATTCTAAAAAGAATGATGTAAGCTGTGTAAACTAAATTTGAATAATAGCTGAATAAAATGTATTCTTATGTAGTGCATTACACCACAAAAATTTGCTGTTTTATGAGGAGAGAACTAATAGCTCATAGGTTGTAACTGATTGCAAATAAAATATTCGGTTTTTTATGAAAAGTTTGATTCCTATATGAAAGTAACATATTATCTAAATGACATTAAACTTATACCAAAAGACTAAAGATGATGATCAAAGTGACCTCCGTTGTTCTTAATGCATATGTTCAGACGTCTTCTCATCGATTTTCGGACCCGTTCAAATATTCCAGGAGTCTGCTTTAATTATCATTCCTATTCCGTTCAAAATTCTTAATCGGAGTTCTTCAATTGTATCAATCGGAGTATTGTATACTAGGGTTTTCAAGTGTCCCCAAAGATAAAAATCCAAAGGTTTCAAGTGTGGTGACCTAGCTGGCCATTGTACTGGCCCACCTCGGCCTATCCATTGATTTGGAAACCTGTGATTCAGGTGTTCGTGTTCACGAACAGCAACACTGAAGTGTGCTGGAGCTCCATCATGCATAAACCAAATGTATTGGCGCAACTGAAGAGGTACATCTTCAAGTAAGATAAATAGCTCCTCTCTCAAAAAGTTTAAGTAGATTATGCCATTAAGCCTGGGAGAAAGCTCGAACAGAAGTAGATGATCTCCTATGATTCCTGCCCAAATGTTTACTGAAATGTTGTGTACGATTAGGATTGATGACATGAGGATTGTCAGCTGCCCAAATATGTTGGTTGTGTACGTTAACGATAGCAGTTCTTGTAAAGTGTGCCTTGTCGGTAAATGAAACGGTTGTTTAAAAGTTTGGGTTAACAAGTTTTTCTAAAAACCATCGGCAAATACCAGCACGGGGAATACAGTCTCGTGGCAATAGAGTATGAACTTTCTGGAGGTGGTATGGATGTAATTGTTGCTCTTTCAGGATCCTCAAACTAATAGATTGATTGGCATTAAACTGCACTGATTATTCTCTCGTGCTCTTCTCAGGATCTTCATAAATCTCATTAAGAACTTGTTCCTTTAACTCAACAGTTCAAGTGGATCGGGGTCTGCCTGCATAAATGTGCTCTTTGGACATCAAAGAACCTGTTTCAGACAGACGTTGATGAATAGTGGCAAAAAACCTCGAACTTGGACATACTCGGTTAGGAAAGTTTTCTTGATACAAACGTATTGCTTCAGTTCTATTACTGTGTCCCATCCCATACATTAAATGCATTGAATGCATCCCATACATTAAATGCTAATTCGGAGTATGAATAATGTCTAAAGTTACCTGCCGTTTTTTAAAAAGTTAACACTCAACACAAAAAAGCAAAGTGAAATGGTTACAAATAACTGGTTAATAGATTAAACAAAAAACACAGCGCGGTTACAGTAGGCCTAACTTACAGTTTGTTGTTTTGTTCAACAGTGAGCTAAAATATTTCTGAAAATAATTTTCAGCTGATAATTTCTTTTGAATATTTTCTTATTTAAAACAAAATAGATCAGCTGTTGTGGAACAGCTGTTATTCAAATCCATGTTTTATTTGCAATCAGCTACAACCTATGAGTTATTAGTTCTCTCCTCATAAAACAGCAAATTTTTGTGGTGTAATGTACTACATTAGAATACATTTTATTCAACTTTTATTTAAATTTAGTTTACACAGCTTACATCATTCTTTTCAGAATTAAATTCTCTACAATTTGATATGGCGGAAGGTGTGGCTCGTTCATCAATTGGGCTAGTCAGTCGGGTCGAGCGAGGGGTTTGTTACCACTGTCTGGAAAAAATGGCTTTTGGTGGCCCTGAAAAGGGCCAAGTTTGTTGCTGGTGGCCCTGAAAAGGGACCAAGATTGTTGCTGGTGGCCCTAAAAGGGACCAAGGCAGGCTAGATGTTTAGTAGTCGTCGACTGGCGCGATACCACGCCGCGCGAGGGTCCCGGGCAGGTCCGTCTGGTGCGAGAGCAGGCCGGCAGGGGCTCAAGTCAATGGTTCGCAGTCTCCACTCTGGTTTACCCGGGCTACGGAGAGGGCTGAACGGGTGATCTACTAGCCAGAGGTCGTGCCGAATCTCCGCCGGGAGGACCTCCTCGACCACTTCCTCGTTTAGAAGGGGCCTTCGGTCAAACCCCGGGCAGGCAGGGTCGTAGGCTTCCGCTGCACACACTCCGATGTCGGTTCGGCACCCAACCCGCGCATCCAGAACCGCGCGCCAGTTGTTAGGCTGGGGCGCTAAGTCTTGGGGCGCAGCTGGCGCGGCGGTGTACAGCCTCAGCCTCTCCTCCACCTGGCGAAGCCGACGTAGGGCCCTCCTCTTCTGGATTCGGCGGCCGGCTCGGTTCCTCCTAGGCATCGGCTGGGTAGTAGACAAGGAAGACACCTCAGGTTGCGGTTAGTCTCGCCGTGGTTCCCTCATTGGCCTGCTCGCTGCTCTGCTCCTGGTCTCGGTAGTGGTCTCGGCTGGTAGTGGTCTCTGGTAGTGGTCTCGGCTGGTGGTCTCTTCTGGCTCTTCAGTGGAAGGCTGCTAGTGAGCAAGTGCTATCGAGGGTAGCTGAGTAGCCCCCTTTTATTCACAGTCCCCGAGTTCACCTGCGCTGCTATTGGCCGGCGGTGCTCGGCCAATAGAAACGCAGGAACGGGTGGCGGCGACTGAGGCGCACCCTGGTGGCGGGTGGGTCAACCACTCATTTGGTTGATGCGTGGCGTGGGGAGCAGCGCAGAGCGGCAGGCTGAAAGGTAGCGAACGCGAGGGAGGTATCAAATTTTTAATTTAAAAAAATTTTTGTTTACTGGTCATTAAAGGAAGTTATTGGGCATCAAACGTAGAAGTCTGTGTTTTTCTACGTAGATTTCTTGCATATTTTAACTTTTTTTCTCAAAAACTACTCATACTACAGCTTCTAGACTAGTTTCATTCAATTTTTCAGATATTTTTCCATATGAATCCACCATACGTTTTTTAAAAACTAGTCCCCAAATAATTCAGCATCGGTGTATTTCACCAGAGGAAATGAATTCTGGGCGAAATCTTTCACCCTGTATAGCTCGCTAATGAAGCGTTTATGGATATATGTTTATAAGAACATTTTTTCTTATTTTCACCTCTACTATCACGTATTAAATTATTTTACCATAATTATGAATCACCCTTTATAACTTATATATAAACACACACATATACATACTATATACACACTATACATATTAGATTTATTATTTGGCTCGGTGAACTTTATAATAATGGTATAGTTGGTAAATGTAGTAATATAATATATATATATTATACATTTTTCCCATATTACAGGACTTGTAATTTTCATTAAACAGGTCCCTGCTGTTAAATTACGACGCTGCGGAAGCATTAATGGGAAGTTTTTTCTTACTGTTATTTCACGCCGGCTATTGTCGATTATTACTGTTTTGGACGGGTGAAAGAGTATATGAACGGCACGGCACATTATGAGAGACTACCTAACTTCACGAAAAAAGTAAAGTGGACTGAATATCAGCATGAGCAAACATTGAAATTTGGAACTTGAACGCTCTATAACATGTGATATTATGAGGCTCCAAATGAGCTAGAAATCTTTCTAGTAATTATTCTGTACTTCTTCTAACTAATAAAATAAAACTTTGGGAGGATAAGAATCAGAATAAATAATAAGTATGGTACTAGTTACATACGTACTTGTAGTTTTGAATGGTATTGTAAGGTGCAATAACTGGAACAGCAAATAGCAGTTCGTCTTCTGGAAGTGGGCAGCCAGTCAAAGAATCCAACATGTCTACATTGGTCTGCACACTTGGCTCAGGGTCATCCACTTCGGCTGCAGCGTCAGCGGAAACAGCCACAGGCTTAGGCTGCGCTTTTGGAGTCACTTTCGGTTTATTCATGTTCGCTGTATTCTTATTTCCACTGCCTTTCTTGTTTTTCTTACTTTCCTTTCCTGTTCCTGCCGACTATAAACAAACCAAAGGGTTTGGAAGGAAAACAATATTTTTGTATTTGCAGAAACAAAATGTGAATAAGGATAAGTATTTATCAATTAGAATAGCACATATAGAGATAACTTACAATCCTGCACTCTTACATTTGGCATTTCGATCCACGCGAGTGTATGCCTCTTATCAAAGATGAATATGGATAAGTTTCCATAATAAAATAAAAACATTTAAAATAAACAATATAACCCAACGGTGATGTATTGATGGAAAGGATATTTCAAGATCTGATAAATCTTTTTCAAAGAAGAATTATTTCCCAAAAAAGACAAAATGAAATAAGTTATAATCTAACATTCATATTCTACAGTATGTAGGTGAATGACGTGGTCTTTCATTGTACTCTTCTATTTTTTACCAAAATCATAGTGCACACATATATGATATATTAAGCTGTATAACTTAGTAATCATTACAATATTGGATGGAGAAGTCTACTTCAGTTAACTACACTTCTTCATGTTCTGCTTCGCAAAACATAATATATAGGCTCTAGAACACTACTGAACTATATGCCTACAATAGAGCTGAGTTAAGTAGCCATGGATATCCTATAACTCTCAATTTGATTGGAAAATGAAACTTAAAATTGATTCTCTTGTGCGTTACCATAGCCACCTCTAATACACCTTTATTAGAGTTGGCTATGGCGTTACTGCACATTAAAAGGGATAGAGATAGAGTATTTTATGTACCTGTAGAATATCCATGATTAGTTTTCGTTCTTCTTCATCTTGATCCTTGTATTTCTCTTTAATCTTTTTCATCTTTGCTCTCTGGCCTCTCTTTAACTGTTGTTGATTTTTCTGTTCATTTTTAGTCATTTGCTCTGGAATTGAAGATAACAAACACTTTTATTATCATATATTTATAAATTGATGACAATTAACAAGTTGATGAATATGATTCTATATTAAGTTATTTTACGATAAATTGTTGGTGTAAAAAGAAGTGAACTCAAGGTTTTATTATATTTAATTGCACTGCTATGCGATAAACGTTTATAAACTTCATAAACTTGATTGATATTTCATATACAGTAGGTACATCTTAAAATGTAAGAAATAAAATCGAGTTGTCATGAAGAAAAGCTAAGATTGAGCCAATAATATTAAACTACTGCTCTGTGAGAGAAACCCATACATTATTATCATTAGCAACACGAAAAAATTAATGTGGATGATATTGTAGAGAAAGCATACGTTAGTCAAAACTTTTTCTCTGCTATGACCCACCATTTTTTCAACTCTATCACTATCACTCACCATTATTGTCAGTTTCACTCTCTCTTCTTTGATTTTTCTGGTTGCGTTTCTGCGCTGAAGGCCTTATATGAATAGTGCCATCGCTTTCTTTGTTCAAAATGTTCAGATCAGTATTAGATTCAGAAGTTGAAAAGCTTGATCTCAGTTCCAAACCGCTATTTGTTGATGAGACATACGTCCTGCAATCAATATTAACAAAATCGAAAACATTTTTCAACAGGGATTCTCTTTTGTTTGTATTTTTTGTTGGCTCATTACATTTGATAATCCAAATTATTATATTTTATTACAGTTGAATTTTACAAATATGATGGTAATTTGGAATGAGAACTAGTTATATCAAACTTTTTATCGCGAATCAGATCTGCCAATTGAAATATATAGACTATTGTATCTCGTAATTACACCTAAAATTAATTAGTGTTCTCCTGCTCGAAATTGTCTTACTAAATTTCTTTCAAAGATAATACTCAATTATTTATTAAACTAGTTATATTATAATTATAACCAATTTTTTCAGTAATACGTTTTTTTATATTCATTCCAATCTAAATAATTTGTTAAACTATCTTCAACTTTTATAGTTACTACTTACTTATCCGATGTGTGTTTAACAACAATTTCAGTATCAGGAAATGAAGGTGTACCATCATCCTTGTCCTCATCATTTTCTTCTGCATTTACATCACTTTCTTTCTTATCAGCTTCATTTACTTCATCAACTTCTTTTACTGGTTCCAAGCTTGTTTTATCTGTGATGAAAAAAAATAAATCACTCAATTGCTATACAACATAAGTTTATTCAATTAACATGATCAACACAAATTTATGTCTAGTAACATGTTTATATTATGGTTTGTTTAAAAATCAAGTTATTATATCGATGTATTTTCTGATACATAATTAGAAATTATGCCAACCTAACGAATGGATGCATTACTTTTTCTGCAACTGCTCGTGAAACACTTCTTTAAGGCTGTGCAAAGGCTAAAAATAAACTTTCTACTGGTAATATTTTTCAAAGTTTTTCGATTTGATTATCATCGAGCTATCAAAATGAAAAAATTTTCTCAGGAAAACATTTTTTCCGATCATTACTTTTTGAGATATGAGCGACTAAAGTTATAATTTTTGGGACAGAACATTTCAAATTCGGAAAGAGATAAATCAATGAGATTTAGAGGATAAATTCTTCATGGTGTTGTTGATTGAATAAAACAATTTTCTTTGAAAAATATCAATTTTGGAGAGAGTTATTCAATTTACCATAAATGACCAAAAATAACTCAACTAAAAGTTATTTTTGGTAATGTTTAGTAAATTGAATAAATTTCTCAAAAATCAATGTTTTCAGAAAATTTTTGTTTTATTCAATCAACAATACCATGAGGAATTTATCCTCTGAATCTCATGGATCGATATTTCTTACCGAATTCTAAATGTTCTGTCCCAAAAATTTAAACTTTAGGCACTCATATCTCAAAAATTAATGATCGGGAAAAAATGTTTTCCTGAAAAAACTGATGATATACAAATTGAAAAACTTTGAAAAATATCACCAGTAGAAACTTTATTTTTAGCCTTTGCACAGCCTTAAGTACTGAAAACTTACAGTAAAATAGCTGATTTTTGGGTATGTAACTGATAATATATTTCATGCTCGCTGCGCATTACGTTCAGTTTACGCTCGCTGCACATGCTCAGTACGGTTTTTTCACCACTCGCTATCATTAAGAAATTATAATTTTTTGTCTAGGATCAGTTGATTGATTGCTGGTTCCAACCATATAATATCATCCAAGTTCCATGATGGCTAAGGTTCATAACCTCAACAGTGGCGATAATATTATTAGTATTTTTATTGTTTTGTAGTCCCATACTGGGGTTGTGGAAAAAACTGTGTTTCTAATTCGAGCGTGAAACATGTTTATTGCTTTAGCAAAATTATCGTGCACCACTACGTGTTAAGCGATAGCTGTTTTACTGAAGCAATAAAGTCGTGTTTCACACTCTTAATACGTGAATACCGCAGCTATTTTAGGGTTAGTGACGATATTGTGAGATTCACTTTGAAATTTTAGCACTGTATGAATGTGAAATATTGATTTTAACTATAAGGAATACTGACTATTTAAAGTTATAGTTAGTTAATAAAAGTTAGTTAGCTATAAAGTTAGTTTCTTCATATTGTATCTGCATTCTGCAATCATACATTTTTTTAAATCAATTTTATAACAAGTAAAAATCTATTTTTAGTACAGGTTCTCTAGAATGAGAAAGAGACAACAATCTAGTCAAGACACATAAAAAAATATCACCAAAATACGCTTTAATATCAAGCAAGATAAATCACTCACGAATGACAGTTGTTTATGAGGCATCTACTTGAAAAATTCAAATTTTATGTTTTTATCTCAACCTACCTTTTCCTTCATCATCACTGAGTTCAATTTCTTCATCATTTCCATCACGCGAATTATCTTCCGCATTTTCTGCAGTAGCAATATCATCTTCGATCCCTCTTATGCGTCTTTCATCTTTATGCCTGAGAAAAATGTATTGGAAATAATTATTGAATCGTTGATGATTGATTGATAATGCTAATTAATAGCTGTTACAATATTCTACTACAACTTTGATTTTGACGTGTATTTTATAAGTGAAATGAATTGTAATTGTATTTGGTTTGAGAACGACGTTAACAATGAACGGCTTACCGTGGAATAGATCCTTCTTCGAGTTTGAAGAGAAAACTGAATCCCATAATAAGATGACAGGGCGGCAGGAAGTTCTTCTTGCCTCTGATCATGAAGCTACCGGTAGTGAGGTACTCTCCTGTGGGCGCCGTTTTGGACACCTGATGGGCATATACCCACCACGCATTAGTCACCACTTTTGCTTCCCACGCTGCACTGCAAAACGCAATTGCAAGCTTCAAATTTATTATCAATCCATCTTTAAAAGAGCAATAATCATCACATCAACATTGGAATAGATATCAAGTGCAATCATAGATTCAATCCTATATGGGAATGAGTTAATATACGATGGACACCATTTCAATGAGGTGATTCCAGATTGAGCATGATTGTGTTTCTTCCATATAAATATTAGGGGCTGGGTTTCACCCAGGCTTGAATTAGTAAAATTATCTTACTTTGTTTGATTCTATATGAATAAATAGTTTCTAAGGTCATTTTGTGCAAAGAGGGGTTCTGTATACCTTTTATTGTAATGTTTTCTATTGTATTGTAATGTTTTCTATAGTAGTGTAATATTTTCTATTGTATTGTAATGATTTGATAAAAAAATTGAATTTGAAAAATTAAACATTGCCGTGCTACCAATTTTTCCTTAAACGGTTGGAATAGCATTTAACACCTATCACCTAAGGAAAGTTGTCGGCTCCAATAAAATAGATTCTTGATAAACTGTGAATGGATCTATTGCCTATGAATGAGAAATCCAGTTTTCAGAGCAAATTAACTTATAATCTTCAGATGAAAATTTTGGCAAAACACAGAAATATACAAAGAACAATAACTTACAAGCCTAATGATTTCAGAGTTATTACGAACTAAAAATACTTATCTAGTTTACAGTTGATACACAGTGGCTAATGGCTTGACAATACAAACCGCTAAATCTGACCAAAACAGCACAAAATTTTATATAAAACTCAATTTAAAACATTAATAAACGAGAATGATTTAGAGCAAAACTTTACAACACAAACATAGCCAGCCATTAGTTTCAGAAGAAGATCGAACAGGAAAAAAACACAAATTGCAAGTCACGAAAGCCAACGCCCCGTTCAGTATCGATTTTTTACAGACACGTCAACACAACATTATAATTTACAAGTTTAGAATTCACATTCTACATCTGTTCTCAATAAAACTTTAATTTGAAAATGTTATTTTAAATTTTTATATATATATCATTTAAATAAACTGTTTATCCAGTAATTTGTTAACCCTGCCTCGGTGACATTATGGAACAATGCAACAAACATTTACGATAATAAATTCTCCATCAAAAAGTTTATCCATCTATTGATAACTCTGACATTTACTATAAAGTTCCATAGATCTCGAATTGAAGATTCGATTCAAATGTGAGAAGAAAAATGTAATATTACAAATACCCCCCTCTTGACATAAAAAAATTTTACTGTTTGAAAATTTAAAGAAAAATTTACATTGACCCTAATGAAAATTGTTGAAATTTAAATTTGAGAACAGTAACAATTTTTTCTAGAAAAAAAAAACAATACATGTCATCAAAAATATTGAAAATTATTATAAAAATTCATCAATAGCGTTTGTTATATGTTTCCAAACAATATCTCAAAATATAGAATATCAATATTACTTTTGATTTAGCTTTATAATTTAAAGAAAAATATCTCAACAGAAAGTTTAATATGTAAAGAATAGTTTTTTTTTGAAATTGCACATAAATTTAATAGATAGAAAATTTAATTTTTATTGCATAAAAAAAATTTAGTATGTTGAATGAAAAAATTATTATTATTATTATTATTTTTTTTTTAAATGAATTGATGAATTGTTACATTTAATTTTCACATAAAATTTCAATAAATCAAAAAATGTTCATTTCTTTCACTATTGACGCGGTTGATTTTATTGATGCACATTTTGGAAAACAGTCCGTTAAGGCACTCAGTATGATTTTCAGTTAAGTGTGACTCCAATGTGATGACGTTAAGTGTTGGGCTGATCTGGATGCACGTAGTGTTGGGCTGATACTTGTAGTCGACTGCTGCATACCAAACTCGATACAGGTGACATCTCAGTTAGCATTGCTTCATGTTTGTAGTAGACGGCTGCATTCCAAATTCAATACAGAGTCACATAAATTTTGTATCATATTTGTAATTATACAATGTACATTTCAGGCTTGAAATGACAATGTAATTCGTTTTTTGAAAAGAGATAGACGCTGCATACAGGATTAATTTAGGTGAGGATTAATTTAGGTAAGGTTTGGTTTTTTGATATTTTCAGCTTTCAAGGTTTAGAGTTCTGCATACAGGAATAATTTAGGAGAGGATTTTTTGAATCAATTCTTTCATGATACTGTGACAGTTCTTCTGAATTCAAAGTTGTGAATGTGAACATGGATGGCAATTACCTCCAGGTAATGCAGTAGTGTTGAAGTTTGAGATACTTGGTCAGCAATAGGCGTTGGCATTGCTATTGGCGTATTCTTTGGTGTCGGCTTTGGCATCGGCGTTGATATGGCATTGGCGTTGGCGTAGCTATTGACATCAGCACAGGCATCGGCGTTGATTTTGGTGTTGGCATCAGCATTGGCGCAGGCATTGGCGTAGCTATTGGCATTGATTTTTGTTGTTGGCATTGGCGCAGATTTTGGCATTGGCGTAGCTATTGGCATTGGCGCAGGCATTGGCGTAGCTATTGGCATTGATTTTTGTTGTTGGCATTGGCGCAGATTTTGGCATTTGGCGTAGTTATTAGTGTTGGCGCAGGCATTGGCATTGATTTTTGTTGTTGGCATCAGCGTTGGCGCAGGCATTGGTGTAGCTATTGGCGTTGACATTGGCGTTGACATTAGCGTAGTTATTGGTTTAGGCCGCAGCGTAGATTTAGGCGTAGATATGTCACACTAGTTTGAAAATCACCCAAATGTTCTTAACACTCTTCATGGCGTTCACTTGTTACTGATTTCGAGATTCACATGATAACTATTTCAATGTTAATGTCTGTGCTGTACCTGTTGTCTTAAAATGCTTATAAACTAAGAAGAAAAACTTGATTAGGCTATCCATACAATCTAATACACATAAAATTAATTTTAAATATATATAAAATGAAATTTGTTAACATCTTATTATACAGTCAGCAATACATAAATTGTGAAATATGGACATATCAATGATAAATTTAAAAAAAATTCATTCATTTATTCACTGTTCAAATATCAAAATTTTAATCCATTCTTCAAAATAAAAATATAAGTTCATAACACCCTGTATCATTATCAAAATTGTAAAAAACAACATCATAACAACACAACAAAATTTAATTTCAATACATATTTCAATAATTTCAGACATTTGGTCTTCTATTCAATCATTTCATAATATATTTGCATTTCATTATTATTTAATATAACATTTCATTTATAGCATGTTCATTTCACATTTATGATTTATCATTCAGGGTTTCAAAATTATTTAGTTTTAATTTTGTTCAAAAATTGTATAAAAAGCAAATTATTTAATATTATTAATCATCGTTTGTTGGATACTATAGTTTATTTCGACTTTTCAATGTTCTAAACACAAACTACATTTCATGACAAAACTTTACTATCAAACATTAAACAAGAAATCATTCAAAACATCAATAATATTTTGCTTCAAAGGCAAACAATATTCATAATTAATCATCATTTTGCATCTATGGCAATCAACATTATTAATCATTATTTTGCATCTATGGCAATCAACATTAGTAATCAACACAAAAAATATTATCTCATTACTGCCTCTCTAAGTCATAACCTCTGTTATTCCTTCTTTAGGCAATAATGGGTTTCCATCTCAAAAAACAATCACATACCAGCAAAATTCTAATCAACAAACCCCACTAAAAATTCTACATACACTCCAGCATCCATTTCAAACGATAATCAATCATATCAAAATTTATAGAACAAACAGTTTTAAAATTTGAAAAAAAAATATCAATTACAAAACACTTTAGAAAAATTTTAGCCTTTAACTCATTTCAATTGATAATATAACACAACGTTTTAAATTAAACCAATTATTTTTTAAAATAATTTAAAATTTAAAGACTGTATAATAAGTATAAACATTTCAAGATTATGATACAAAGATGATCAAGATGAAATACTGGGTAAATAAGTTCCCTAAAAAATACAAACAAGAGAAAAAGAAAACTGGGTAAATAAATTCCCTAAAACAACACACACAAAATTGATACACTTCACATAAGTGATACATGATGAAAAAATATGCCACAAGCAAACAATATTATTTACACTACAATGGATAGATTTTAGAAAAGTTAAGTTTTATCAACAATTTAAAGATTAGGAAAATAAGCTACTATTTTAACTTCTAATATTATTTCAGAAGAAATACAAATTTAAATGACTATGGACAAGATTGGTTAAGATATGCTTCATAGAAGAAATTTACTGAATATTACACAAAGACAGGAAAGAATCGAAAATTGAAAAGATTAAGGGCCAAGAAAATAGGCTACAGGAAAGAAAAAAGACACAATTATGGACTCTTACCATACACTGTGTAGCGATTATGCTATTCTGAATCCCGGCATAACACAGGATTCCTAATCATTGTGTGTTGGGGAATACCCTTTCATCATGTGATTCATTGTCATCATCTTGTAAATAAGCAACTTGAAACAACCTTTGAATACTAACACATCAATGGAAACTTTGTGTTTTGTTTTCTTCAATAGCATAATTTTATTCATGGGTTCATTAGTTTCAACCAAGCAGTTTTGCCTACAAAAGTTTGTCATGTTCACTTGAGAATGCATTGCATACACCTTTTCAATTCTCAGTTGAAAGTTTAACTCATCAACTTGACTCAAAGCAAGATTCATTTTGTTTACATTTTTCCTAACCTCTACAGAAACCTGTCTCATGTAATCATTCACTTTGTTCATAGTTTTCCTAACCTTCAATGTAGCAATATTACTTTCATGATAGTTGACTTTCATTAAAGACAACTCCCTACCTACTTCTTTATTCAATTCTACTATCTCACTAGGGTTGACTTTTTCAACAACAGTAACTAGGCCTACATTGTCAGAAACTTGAATGAGTTGATCTTGTAACTTAACACTACTATCATCCTGCTTCAATTTGTTTTCATCTTTCAATGTTTCATGTGCATTTTTCAATAGAAGGTTTATACTAACCTGCTCTAGTCTAATGCTAGTACATTCTTGCTTCATATCATCAAACCTAGCATTTTGATTTTTAAACATTTGGTCTAACTTAGCATTTTGCTTATCAATTTAGCATTTAACTCATCAAATCTAGCATCTAGCTTATCAAACCTTTGTGTTAAGAATGCTATAAGATTAAGATCATTTTTAATGTTTGCCATTTTGTAATATGCACTGATTCATTAAAACTTGATCTCTCTTGAACCGACCTCCCACTCAGCAACAAACCATTCATAACCTATCAAGATTCTTGATAAACTGTGAATGGATCTATTGCCTATGAATGAGAAATCCAGTTTTCAGAGCAAATTAACTTATAATCTTCAGATGAAAATTTTGGCAAAACACAGAAATATACAAAGAACAATAACTTACAAGCCTAATGATTTCAGAGTTATTACGAACTAAAAATACTTATCTAGTTTACAGTTGATACACAGTGGCTAATGGCTTGACAATACAAACCGCTAAATCTGACCAAAACAGCACAAAATTTTATATAAAACTCAATTTAAAACATTAATAAACGAAAATGATTTAGAGCAAAACTTTACAACACAAACATAGCCAGCCATTAGTTTCAGAAGAAGATCGAACAGGAAAAAAACACAAATTGCAAGTCACGAAAGCCAACGCCCCGTTCAGTATCGATTTTTTACAGACACGTCAACACAACATTATAATTTACAAGTTTAGAATTCACATTCTACATCTGTTCTCAATAAAACTTTAATTTGAAAATGTTATTTTAAATTTTTATATATATATCATTTAAATAAACTGTTTATCCAGTAATTTGTTAACCCTGCCTCGGTGACATTATGGAACAATGCAACAAACATTTACGATAATAAATTCTCCATCAAAAAGTTTATCCATCTATTGATAACTCTGACATTTACTATAAAGTTCCATAGATCTCGAATTGAAGATTCGATTCAAATGTGAGAAGAAAAATGTAATATTACAACATATTAAACATACAAGTCTTGTTTTAAAAAAAAACTAATGTGTACCTACATATTAACAGAACATCAAACTAAACTTTTCTGGAAATGCAAATTGACTTTCATTTTGGTACCTTACAATTTGCAAATGTGATGTGTGTCAAGTTGAGACTTAATAGCCACTTGCACTAATCAGCCTGAAAAACAATAGAGCTTCACAGTCCTTACCTTATCAATTTGAGCATATTTATTCATCTGTTTTTTCTCACTCTTGGACAGGTTAACTCAACTAACAATATCAAACAGAAAGAAGTTACTTTATACTATGAATGGGAAATAAGAATGTAACTCGGATTGGAATTCATTGAGCAATAATAAAAATGTGGTATGGTACACTCACACAACTTTCCTTGCTCATTGAACGGTAAGCCTCATTCTTGAACAAGAATAATATTTAGGGGAATAACATAATGACGATTGAGGGCCACATATTTTCAACTACGATCATATTATTGTTTTCAGAGAACATTTACATTTGTGTAAATTATTGTGAAATTTGATGATTTTTGAAAGGCATCAAAACAGCTGTTCTACAAATAAAAGATCTCGACTATAGTTTGTGTAAAACAAGTTGAGACTTGGCCCTCCATCCGAAGAAATTACAGCGTTGCCAAATCGTGTAAAATTGCAACTTACTCAAATTTCCAATTCAACGTCAGAATTGGATGTATCATCATCCCCGATATCCTAGTAGTGATAAAAAAGTTTCAGGGTTGAAGGATTAAAAGGAAATTCAACTTTTATGATGAAATTGGAAACATCGCGAAGATTTGTTTTTCTTTTGAATATCACTTCTCTCAGAATCATGTAGCGTCGTAATGCGAAATAATTTTATATCAAATCAACGGGGAGACTGTCTCCTTTCTATTGGTGTCTGGATCATTTTTATCCGTCCCATAGATATTTTTTAATTAATAATTGACCGAGCGAAGTAGGGTCTAAGATTCAAGTCGACGGTTTGGCATTTCTCTTAATGTTTAAATGTTTATATGTTTATATGTTGCGCATTTACGGCGAAACGCAGTAATAGATTTTCATGAAATTTGACAGGTATGTTCCTTTTTAAATTGCGCGTCGACGTATATACAAGGTTTTTGGGAATTTTGCATTTCAAGGATAATATTAAAGGAAAAAGAAGCCTCCTCCATACGTCAATATAAGAGTAAAAATCAGACTATAGAATTATTCATCATAAATCAGCTGTCGAGTTGACTATAAATCGCATGCCATGACGCATGCAATTCAATATCTCAATGTAACTTGATAAAAAATCAGCAGCTGTGTAGACTATAAAAGGCATGCCTCATTGAATGCAATTTTTATGCACTATTAAATAGGATGCAAAGAACTTTAACAGCTTGTCTGGGCGCCTAGATGTCTTCTGGTTTTCTCGCGCTAAATTCCGGATAGCGTTATATGATAATTAAATCTTGTGTAAGCATGATCTGATCAAATAAATAGTTAGTGTATCAGTGTGGATGTGCTTATGGTTTGGGACGTCGTTATAACAGCGCGAGGTCTACTGTTCACAGAACTACTATTTAAGTACATTTCGACAGAAAACATGAAATTTTCGACATGCTGGAAAATTTTTTGTTTCGAAAGATAAGTGGGTGGTGAAAGCGAGAAAGTTTCTCAGAAATAATTGAAATTGTTTTTTCAATTGTCAAAAGTGGTCGGAAGATCGTATTTTGGTCTCAAAGGAATTTTAAAGTTAGAAGAGTGGCTGCATGGTATGCATTGTGTACCAAATTGTATGCTAAAGGCTGGCAATTTACAAGATTATTTGACTGAATTATTTCAAACGCAAGCAGCTGATTGCCTCTAGAAAGGCTGTAATGAAACACCGCAAGGATTATTCAAGGCGAGGTTGTCATTTTCACTATTATTATGATCATCTGGCTTGCAGTTGCTGAATTTTTCAATCGTTCTGTATTTTGAATTTGTTGATCCCAGCTATTGATAGCATATGACGGCACACCATTCAGCCGCTATACTTGACTTTAAAACTCCTAAGAGGCCAAAATACGTTCTTCCGAGTACGTTTGACAATTATTGGAAAAATAATTTCAATTATTTCTGAGAAACTTTCTCGCTTTCACCACCTACTTATCTTTTGAAACAAAAAAGTTTCTAGCATGTCAAAAATTTCATGTTTTCTGCTCGAAATGTCTCAACATTGACGAACATTATTATTAATTGAAAAATATCTATGGGTCGGATAAAAATGATCCAGAAACCAATAGGAAGGAGACAGTCTCCCCGTTCATTCGATATAAAATTTATGCTCATTACGACGCTACATGATTCTGAGAAAAGTGATATTCAAAAGAAAAACAAATTTTCGCGATGTTTCCAATTTTATCATAAAAATTAAATTTCCTTTTAATCCTTCAACCCTGAAACTTTTTTAGCACTACTAGGATATCGGGGATGATATAACACATCCAATTCTGACGTTGAATTGGAAATTTGAGAAAGTTGCAATTTTACACGATTTGGCAACCCTGTAATTTCTTGGATGGAGGGCCAAGTCTCAACTGGTTTTACACAAACTATAATTTGTTCTTTTGGATAAACTGCTCTACCTTCCCATCTCATGCACGAGAAGGAAGTTACAAAGTCAATTTCTCAAGGATAGGGTGTATCCCCTGTTAGTTTCCCAGGAAGGAGACTCATGCCAGTTGATAGAGCTGAAAAATAATTATACAGGGTATGAATTTGAAAAAAATCGGTCGTCATTTTTGAGAAAATCGTCATAGAAATTCAACAAAATCCATTTTTCTCAAGAATGTGTAATATTACATTTTAATATGACATTTTAAATTATCGCGTGAATCTCGAAATCTACAACACAAGTGAATGCCATGTGTTAAGAACATTTGGGTGAGTTTCGAACTGGTGTGACTCATTAATGGATTGCCGACGCCAATGTCGACGCCAATGACTATGCCTATTGCTGACTACGCAACTCAAGCTTCTGCACTACTACATTACCTGGAGGTAATTGCCATTCATGTCCAAGTTCGCAACTTTAAAATCAATTAACAGTCACTGTATCATGAAAGAAACTGATTCAAAACAAAAAATGCTCACCTAAATTAATCCTATATGCTGGACTTTAAACCTTGAAAGCTGAAAATATCAAAAAACCAAACCCTACCTAAGTTAATCCTCACCTAAGTTAATCCTGTATGCAGCGTCTATCTCTTTTCCAAAAAACAAGTTACATTGTCATTTCAAGCCTGATGTATGATACACAATTCACGTGACTTTGAGTGAGCTTGACATGCACCCGTCTACTACAAGCATGAGGCAATGCTAACAGATGTCACCTGTATCGAGCTTGGTATGCATCAGTCGACTACAAGCATGAGGCCATGCTAATAGATGTCTACGTGTATCCAGATCAGCCCAACACTGGAGTCACACTTAACTGAAATTCATACGGAGTGCCTTAACGGACTGTTTTCAAAATTCGCATCGATAAAAAATCAACCGCGTCAACAGTGGAAGAAATGGACTTTTTTCAAAATTCGCATCCATAAAAAATCAACCAAGTCAACAGTGAAAGAAATGGACATTTTTTAATTTATTGCAATTTTATGTGAAAATTAAATGTAACAATAATTCATCAATTCATTTAAAAAATTCTGTTCAACATACTAAATTTTTATGCAATAACATTTCAATTTTCTATCTATTAAACTTATGTAAAATTTCAATAATTATTCTTTAAATAATTATATTAAATTTTCTGTTGAGATAGTTTCCTTGAATTATAAAGCTAAATCAAAAAATAATTTTGATGTTCTATACTTTCAAATATGGTTTGAAAATATATAACAAATGCTATTGTTGAATTTTTATAATAATTTTCAATTATAAGTTGACATTTAATGTTTGTGTAGAAACTCCTGTTCTCAAATTTAATTTCAACAATTTCCATTTGTTACAATGTAATGTTAATTTTTTTTAAAATTCTCAAACAGTAAAATGTTTTATGTCGAGAGGGGGGTATTTGTAATATTACATTTTTTATAATTTAAAATTGAATCTTCAATTTGATATTCAAAATATTAATAAAACTTGATAGCGAATATCGGTGTAATCGATTTACGGACTTAACTTTTCACAGGGAATTTATCATATACTAGTGTTGAACTTTCCACTGAATCACTGTAACCAAGTTCTATTTCTGAATAAACAGATAATTCTAAACAATATAAAGGTTAATTAAATTTAAAAATAAAGTTTTATTGAGTATAATAAATGAAATTTGTAGAGTTGTTTTCTTTATTAGTGAGGTTGGCATTTATGACGTTTTTAAGGTGTGTCTTTTAAGAAAGCAAGTCATTTTGGCTCTCAGAAAAAATGGCTGCTGGCTGAAATAGAATCGTTTTTGTCCTGTTGAAAATTTTCTGTTTAAGTAAAGTTTAAAATGTTTTATTTGAGATCTGAATAATTTTATCATTTTCTAAATGTGTGTTGAATGTATCATAATTTTGAAGTCTGTAGCCAAACAATGAATTCAAATATGCATATTTCAGCTTGTAAGATTCTATGTTTAAGTGTCATATGGTTTTGTTTAGTAAACTTTGTTGTTAATTGCACAAGTATTATGAAAATTATAAGTTGATTTGCTCTGAACTGAATCTCTTATTCATAAGCATTAGATCCATTCATGATATATTAAGATATTAGATTATTAGGAACCGATGACTTTCCTTAGGTGATAGGTGAATGCTATCCAACTTATTAGGATAAATTGGTAGCACATCAAATGTTACGGAGCTCCTATAATTTTCCCAGAAATGAGACTCATGTCAGTTGATAGCTATCCAGGGTATAAATTTGAAGAAAATCGTTAGACCCATTTTCGTGAAAAACAGACATACACACACACAGGCCAACACCCAAAAATCATGATTTTGGACTCAGGGGCCTTGAAACGTACAGAAAACTTGAAATTAAGGAACCTTAATTTTTTGGGAAAGCGATACCTACCTTACCTATGGTAATAGGGCAAGGAAAGTAAAAACTAGACAGTGAGAGAGTATACAGGCTAATTGTATTTGATTCAAATAATTGAAGTGATAATACAGTTATGAATACCTGTAACAGACAGCCATGGCTCCAGCTTCGTTGAGGGTTTTAGGAGGCACAGGTTGACCTGACGGGTTGATTATCACAATGCTACTGGCTCCAGTGATATCTGCGTGCACATATATGTCGTGCGTATTCAGATACCTTTTCACTATCAATTCGTTCTGTTGTTGGTCTCGTCCACCAATTACTGCAACAGAAAGTATTCATTGGATTGTACTGGAATTGAATGAGACACATCATCAGTCTGATTTGAAAATGCAATTGACATAAGCTCAATCAATTTCTTTCAAATCAGCACTAAAGAACATTTATAATTAACCAAATATTTGATTTGCTAGTGGGATACAGAGTAGAAGAATAAGAATAAGAATAATTTTATTCCTTCAATGCATAACAATGCTATCAGAAACGTCAATTTGATAATAATACTGTACATATAACTTCAGGTTTCAATTTTACAATAGTAAAATGTACATAATAATAATAATAATTCATCTATACAAGGTATCTTTTAATAGAATAAAAAATATAACATCAAAAAGGATAAAGTCATATAACATAATAGAATATAGTCATTAATTGATAAAATAAAGAATACATCAAAAACATAACAATACAAATATTGAGAACACTTTTACTTAAAAGATATATTCTTCCCTGCTTCAATTAAAATAGTTGTCAAATGGTAGATTAAAGAAATCTGAAAGTGAATACAATGGATTGTCTAATAGGAGGCGCTCTATGTTTATAAGTTTTAGCTGGTAGGTTACTGGGTTACTTTATTGGTATGGGCAATTTATTGAATAATTTCAATGATATATCATTCGGGCTGGTTGCTATCCTATTCAATCTAGTATATGATACATCTATTTTTGATTTGTTCCTAGTGTTATGACTGTGAATGTCGGTTCTGCAGCTATATGAGCATACATTCTTTTTTTATTTGTAGGAGAAGTTTGAAAGCGACCATGCTGTAAACTGTCATGATTTTCTGTTTTATAAATAGAGGCTTGCAATGTTCCAGATAAGCAACATCGCATATAATTCTTAAAGCCTTCTTCTGGAGCAAGAATACTTTTTGTACCTCTGGGGCGCAGCCCCACAAGACTAAACCATACATATAAGTGCTTTGGAAAAAGGCGAAGTAGCACATTCTCAAATAATTGGAAGGCACACAGTCCTTGAGACTACGAAGGAGATATATAAACCTACTTAATTTTGAGCAGACACTTTCAATTTGGGGTATCCATGTGAGCTTCTGATCCAGTATGCCCAGAAGCTTTGTACTTTCAGCTCCATCACTAATCCTTCTCAGTCCAAGCACCAGTGTTTGCGTCTTGGCATTATTTAAAAATAGGCGGTTCGCTCTAAACCAAGCTGAAGCCTCTCCCTGACTGCTAGACATTTTTCGTTGTAGAGCACTCAGATCAACATCGTTGGTAACCAGTGATGAATCATCAGCGTAGCAAACAACTTTAGATGAAATATTTAATTCTATATCGTTCATCATCACTAGAAATAATAGTGGCCCAAGAATGGATCCTTGAGGTACTACGTGTGGTAATTTAAGTGGATCAGAAAGACTTGAGTTTACACACACTGTCTGCGTACGACCCTCTAAAAAGGATTCAAATAATTTTAAAGCTCTATCACGGACACCCAAAAATTGTAATTTTTTTAGTAGAATGCTGTGATCAACGACAGCAAATCCTTTACTCAGATCGAATAACAATGTATCCGTGTGAAACTGGGGTTTCTGCTCTAGCTGCCATGAAAAGTGAATATAGACCAAGACTGGATGTGACCCAGGAACTTAGAGTAGCGTTATCGGAGCTGACACCTCGTTTCAACAAACTCTGTGCGAAAAAAACAAGCTTATCCTTCACAATGACGCTCTTTGTATTGTTAATTTCTATGAGAAACAAAAATAACAACTATGTACTAAAGTAGCTGTAGTACCTGAATAAATTATTTTAATTGTTTGTATAGAATTTGTTGTTTTATTATCATTGAAACTATTGCAACATTGGGGTATGTATAGCATGTGCAAAACTCAACTAAATAAATATTGAGTGTAAAATATGTAGTTTTATACGTACATATACGTATATGTACAAAATGTATAGTAGTCTATGCTTATACATGTAGGGGGTCCGGCTTACAGCTGAATTATGCAGGGGAGGGGCGTGAAGTAAAAAGTTTGAGAACCACTGACCTAAATAGTTTTCCGAGCTGACAAACCATAAGAATTTCTCAAACCAGAACACTTTCCTGGCCTTATTGATGTTGGTGATAGCTTGTACTTCTTTGAGCGTTTGTTTGGTCTTTTTCTCGGCTGATTTCAATGCCTTGCCTTGTGACTCAATAGTTTTCTGTTGCTTTTTGGCTGCCATTTTTTTCTGGTCGTAGAACCTGCATAAGACAAAGACAATTTAATAAAATATTTCAATTCAATTCAATTCAAAAAATAATTTATTCCGCACAACATAATATTATTACAAAACATTGTACCATCTAACAATACAAAAAAATACTAATGAAAATTATATGTTTTGCTTCAGATGACAAAACATAAAGCGAAATAAATATGAGCACACCTAGGCATAAGCCCTATTGGAGTGCACTTCTCTTAAAATAAAATAAATTTAAAGACTAGAGTAGTAGGACCGCTACGCTCTACACATGAAATAAACTTTATTTATGTGAAAATAATTAATTATAAATTTACCAGTGTTACGGTCTTCATAATGCGTATTATACAGGTCTTCATAATCTATTATAACAATTGTAATGTTATTGAATGAATTTTCATGGAAAAAATTAAGTTAAATGGAAAAAATAATATAGTAAAATAAATAAAATTATTCAAAAATGTTTTTAGTGGACAGCGAATTAAATTATGAAAACAGAAAGACAGGGAAAAAACCACTGACTCAAGAATAAGATTATACTGCCTAATATTTATACTAATGTACAATCCTCAAAAAAGATTCACAGTCATTCAATGTGAACAGATAGAACTTCAAACTTTTAAGAAATATATTGAATGGGACTGAGGTATTAAATTTTCTTGAAATTAAATTAAACATTCTAGGTGCATTGAAAGAAAATGAATGTTGAAAAATTGTTAAATTAGATTGGGGAACTTGAACTAAAACCCGTCTGAAGTCATATCTGATATCCCGAGTAAGATTTGCGTTGAGGCTTCTTAGAAAGAATAGCTTTAGTACTTTGAAAACATAGAGATTTCTGATTGGAAGTATCTTAAGCTGAAAAAAGAGTGGCCAAGAATGATCAGTTCTGAGTGATCTGGTAATTATACGTATAAATGATTTTTGAAAAATAATTATGGGATTCAGTGTTGTGACATAGGTTCCACCCCACAAAACAATACCATAGCTCATACGAGAGTTAATAAGTGCATGGTAAGCATTCAATAATACACGTGTAGGACACAAATCACGTAGCATGTAAAAGCTCCTTATTCCTCTACAGAACTCCTTTTTCAATTTCGCCACATGATTTTTCCAAGACAATAAAGAGTCGATAACTAAACCTAAGTATTTAAAAGTATTCACAATGTTAATTGTTAGACAGTTACAGTTATTAACAACAGAGCAGGAATAGCTATGATAACACAGATCTGCATCAAAAAATAAATTTCCCCTCAAGTTAAAGATCATGTACTTAGTTTTTTCACTTAAAACCATGAAATTTTTGCTGAACCAATAATTCAAGACTCTTAAATCAGCGCTCATTCTTGTGTATATTGTATTGCATGCTACATCTGAATATGTGAGTGCAGTATCATCTGCAAAAGCAGTCAACCTTCCATTCAATTTTGCATCACATAAATCATTTATATAAACAAGAAATAGAATAGGTCCCAAGACTGAACCTTGGGGCACACCATAATCTATATTCTTGAAACTACTGTAGCATCCCCCTACCCTCACACACTGCTTTCTGTTTCGAAGATAGCTATGAAACCACTTGTATGGTAAGCCTCGTACCCCAGCTGCATATAACTTATTTAATAAAATTGAATGATCCACTGTATCAAAGGCTTTAGTGATATCTAGATATAATGCTGAACATTTTTTACCCTCATTTATACTCTCATAGATATCCTCAAAAAATGAAACTAAAGCATCTTCGGTACTCAGGCCCTCTCTGAAACCAAATTGATTTTTACTAAAATAATCTATTTTTTTGAAAAAACCTATCAATCTAATTTTTATAATCTTTTCAAAAATCTTGGTGAAAACTGACAATAGAGATATTGGACGGTAACAATTTGGTTTCTCTCTGCTGCCCTGTTTGAAAAGTGGGATTACAATAGCAACCTTCAAGCAGTCAGGGAATTCACCACTCATCATGCTCCAATTAAAAAGCCTACTCAAAACACCAGCAATCTGAATGGAAATTCTCTTAACAATGTAACTGCTTATATTGTCAAACCCGGGAGCTTTATTGTTTTTCAAACCGGCTATTATCTTGAGAATTTCAGTTTCATTAGTGGGAATGAAAAACAAGGAATGCAAAATATTTTTATACTTGAAATGGGAATTAAATACTGCATTATTCTCTACATTAATAATTGAATGTCTTAACTGATGCGGTATTTTAATGAAAAATGAATTAAACTCTGTAGCAATACGTTTTTTATCAGTGATTGTCTCTGAATTGATTTCTAAACTTATAACATCATGCTTTGATTCCCGATCTCCTATCAAGCTGTTTACTATTCTCCATTGAGTTTTTAAATTACCTGAGCAATTATCAAATTTTTTCAAGTAGTACTGCTCTTTTGCTTTTCTCAGATCGGATTTTAATTTATTTCTGAATGTTCTGTAATATTCTTTCAAATTTAAATCATGTGGTCTTGAAATCGTAAGTTTGTACAGTTTTTTCCTTCTATTGATTCCTTTAAATAAATAGTCAGAAATCCATGGAGTTAATTTATTATTGATAAGAACACTTTTTCGGGGTCTACTGCATTTACACTTATCTATTGAGTCTGATAATAGCTTGGTGAACGAATCGAAAGCAGCTGAGACGGAGTTCTTATCTAAGACGCTCTCCCATTGCAAACTTTGTAACTCTACTTTCAGCTGATCGAAATCAATCACAAGGCTGCTTCTTTCCGTGGCATCTTTAACATGATAACGTTTTCTTATATCTAGCTCTAGACGTACCATTGAATGGTCAGTAATTCCAAGGTGCAGTACTATAGCATTGTAATCAACTAATTGTTTTATTTGGTTGAATCGGATGAAACAATGATCTAAACAACTCTGACTATCACCAACTATTCTTGTAGGCTCATTTATAAGGCAGTCTAATCCGTGGCTAGCCATCTGGCTAAGATAAGAATCAGCTACTCTATCATCAAGCAGTAAATTGCAATTTATATCTCCGGTGAAAATAATATTCTTTCCTTTTAGAGAAGCTATCATGCAATCGATATCATCGAGAAATTCCTGTATCGGAATACTATGTAAACGGTAAACTGCCAAAACAATGAATTCAATGTTATCATCACAACAATTAAGCTGCAAACAGTCGGCTGACCGCTTATCTGAGCTACCTAAAATGCTACATCTGTATAGTGATTTGGCGTAAACTATTACCCCTCCGGCTCGATAGTTATCATTACAACAACCATAAGCATTGTAACCATCAATTCGAAACAAGTTTATCTCATCGGTAGATATCCATACTTCAGTTAGTATTATAAAGTCCGGAGACATTTCAAAGTTATTTAATTCAACTAAAAACAAATCAAAATTTTGCCTTAGGCTACGGATATTCTGATTTATAAAAACTAGAACATGATTAGAATCAGACATTGAAAGAATGTGACAAATTTTATTATTACTGTAGAATGAACTGATACTAAGAACTTTGTTTTTATACTCATTCTGTGAGCTTGCCTTCTAGCAATAAAGACAGAGATTGATATTGTTTCCAATTTAGTAATAGAGAGATTAAGAATATAAGTAGTAGGCTACTGTACGAGGAAAAAGTAAATAAGGGCAGAAAAAGACTTTGAAGATTGAAAACCTAGAGGAAGCTTTAATTATATTGGAAATATTACAGTTGTTGAGTCACCCCTCAGTTCAACTTCAACTAGAGTGCAGTGTCTTGTTTCAAATATTTTTTGTGTTTTTTATAATATTATTAAGTTTTATCTGTTCATTTAGTTTTGTAAAAGTTTTATTCCCGTTTCTAATTCCTTATTACCTGTCATTATTTTATTAAGTCTCTATTTTATTATTTATTTTAAGTCTTTTATTGAATTAGAAGATGCCAACTTATTTAAGCTCCTTGATCAAGGATTAGGCTACTCTTATTGTGTGTTATGGGAAATGATCAACTATGAATCATCTGAACCCCATTATATGAATGAAATTTATTGTATCTAACATCCAGTTACTTTGCTGCTTCAATATATGTATGGTGGTTGATAAGTAGAGTGAACAGTACTGTTTAAACTTCACCACGTCATCAAATAAGAAGTAATTCTTTCCTATTCTATTTTTGACCGAAGCGAAGCTGAGGTCTTAGTTTCGACTCGATCGGCTTTTGTCTGATTGTTTGTACCGCAGTTACAGTCGCAGTTATTGTCCGATTTGGATGAAATTTGGTAAGCAAGTTCTTTGAAACAAGGGGCAGAAACGCATGTGTAACGATTTTTGGTAAAACCTCCGGTTTTTTTGTAATATTTAAAAAAACCGTAGACTAACATCAAAAGTTACTTTTTCGTATCTTTGAAGATACAGAGAGCAATTCATGTTCCTACTATTTTAGTTGTAGACAATATTTAACATCATAAACATTTCTTTAATCTCCAACTTCTTTTATTCATAACTATCAGTTATTATTTTAGTTATTTTTTAACTGAATTTTCAGTTTATCAGGTACAACAAATATTGTAATGTATGCATTTTTGTGTGGCTCTACAGTGTCAAGTCTTTTGTTTTCCTTTTGGTATGAGATCGGGAACCGATTTGTGAGCATTAACATTCTGCATAGGCATAACAAGCCATAACATTGAATTCACTTTTCATGAAAAACATCATTAGCAACCTCCTGTCATTGTCACCAACAAACCCATCTTATTTAGAATCATTTTCCGTCACACCATCGTCTGTGAGACGATTCATCATCTAAATTGCCTACTGCATATTCCATTTTTCCGTCAGTTGACCGATTTCTTATAATTAATTATTAGAAAAGTTGTAATATATGTTTATATTGAAAATATGGAGACGATATGAAGGTACCTCCTTGATAAGTTCGGTGTCCCTGCAAGCAGTGTCTCTAGCACTTTCAATGGAGAAAATAATAGATAACATGGCTTAATCTTCACAATATACTGTACTTACTGTACTGGCCCTTCTCATTAGATTGAAAGTTGTATTCATGAGCGAGGTCTACTGTTCGCAGAACTACTAGTAATATTTTGTATAAATAATCATTGATGAATGGTAATTTTTATTAGGACTACATGATAAATAATATGATTTATATGAAATTCACAGTACAGTACCTTTTGGCATTGGCAAACGCTCCAAGGTCAAGATCTATATCAATCATCATTGGCTTCAATTTTGAATCGTCATCACTATCCTCATCGTCATCAGACGTATTGCCGACATAAGGGTCGCTGCAATTGAATAATTATGAATTATTGAAATGGAATAAAAATGATCCAGTACATATTTTATAGTTTATTAATACCTAACATGTTTTGATCTCATTAGAACCATTTTCAAAGGGTACTGGATGATTTTTATTTCATTTCAATAATTGTAGTAGCCCTATAAAGGAAAAGTGAATGAGCATGCATAAATATTTTATTGTTTGGGCATTGATGCTTCACATATACTTCATTATTGATAGCTTCAATTAAATAGATGGTCTTGGTAGGTCGATAGCCACATTATTTTTCCATTTTACAGTACAGTCATTTGATGTTTGAATTCTCTTATTTTGATAAGTGTTTTCACCTTATTTCAGTAGGGCTCCTTATACAATCCCAGAAAACGTTGATGTGGACACCCGGAAACACCGTGTTTCCTACGAGTTTTCAAACTCTATCTTGAAATACATCAACAAGTTTTGGGAATTCTATTGAAATAGTAGATGCTAAGTTATAGAAGTAGATGAATGAATAGATTTTTGATTGCAAACAAAAGTGTCAAGGATAGAAGAACTGAAACGGGGGTTTCACAAATGACACTTTTCGGGTTATTGAGTTCTTTTAGGGCCGTTTGCACATTGACAGTTCAAACTAAATTTCATTTTAAACTGGATTAAATCCGTATCAAGTCTCGTTTGTTATAATGTGTTTCATTTTGAGTTTAAGCCACCAGCTGATTAAATTCAGTTTAAGCTTTGACTGTGCAAACGGCCCTTAGTGTCAGCTTTCAAAATCGAGTCAATTAAAATGGAATTAGTGTCTTTTCACAATCTCAGTTTCAACCAAATTTCATTTTAAATTGGGTTAAATCCATATCAAGTTTAGTTCGTTATAATGTGGTTCTTTTCGAGTTTATACTACCAGGTGATTAAATTCAGTTCAAGCTTTGACTGTGCAAACGGCCCTTAGTCAATTAGATAAACCTCTAATAAAATGAAATGATTTGAAACTAATGACCCAGCTCGGACAGATTGGAAGCTAATGGTTCCGTTGAGACGGCTGACCTGAGCAGCAGCGTGATATGATTGATGTCGAGCTTGAGCTTCTTGATGGCAGACGCGACAGGATCCCCGCGCGCCGTGGCCTCCTTGACGAGGTCTTGGATGTCAGGCCAGGACACCTGGTTGGCCAGTGCCGATCTGATCACCAGCACCGCCTCGTCGACCAGCGCCTGGTTGCGTGTGATCAGCTCGGCGCGCTGCTTGTCCACCTCCTGCGTCTTCTCCAGCGCCTCCAGGCGCGAGCTGTGGTCCTTCTTCACGTTCTCCAGCTTTTTCATTGCGTCTTTCTCCTGCAATACGAAATTAACTCATTTTAATAAATAATATTTAAGAAATTAACTAATGATGGAATAGAATAAAATAAAAAACCTTTATTTAATCGTACCTTAAGCAATCCTTAAAGAAGCTACTTGACAAGGTAGGTACCATATACAAAACATGTACATTCAAATATAAATATTAAAAATATCAGTGAACGTTGTACGTTTTGTCAAATCAAGGCGAATCTGTGACGAGGCAGCTATTAGAAGGAAGGATGGTAGGAGCACATAGGAGAGGAAGACCAAGAAGGCGTTGGATTCTGGAGGTCGAGGAGGACCTATTCTCCATGAAAAAACGTGGATGGAGACTTTTAGTTAATCAGAGAACAGATTGGGGGCGTATTATACTAGGGATGGGTATCGAAAGACAAAACATCGTTGTTTTTTCACCTTAACATCGATAAGTGAAAAACATCCAACAGTAAAATCGATGAATCGCCTTACGTTATTACGGATGATACTATGAAGACTATTATCATAGCCACCTCTAATACAAGACCCTGGCCTACGATATTGCAACGTCGCAGTGTAGGTATATGGCTGGTATTTTTTAAAATCTTTTTCACCAATCATGTATTAGATACTAGGCCTACGCTGCGACGTTACAATATCGTAGGCCGGGGCCTTGTATTAGAGGTGGCTATGCTATTATATCCTTAGAGTGACTCAGATAGTGAAAATCAATTTCTTTTTAAGTACATTCAAAAGAAAGGGACAGAGCTTTTGAAAAGTAGTTAACAATAATGAAATATTATTGATTGGCAGCAGCCAAACTGAAAGTTTATAAATTGTTTGTAGATAATAAGAATTGACGTTTAGCAAAGGAGATTGACATTTAAACTACAATTTTTATTATTATTATTATTATTAAACTAATTTAAAAAATAAAATACAATATTCTAAAATATTGTTTTATAGATTTGCATATTTTTTAAATAAATTATAAAATTTATTTGTCCAAATTTTATAAAGAGAATAAAGTTGAACTAATAATATTACTTTTTCATTAAATGGATAATAAGAATAATCATATAATTTTGAATGAATAAATACTCAAAAGACATGTTAGAAACGATGAATGAATAGATTTTTATTAGTATTAATATTAATACAGTATATGATGCTTTACACTTATTCTTTTAAAAATGATAAAACAGGGTGAAATCAATTTGATTGAAATTTAAAAAAAATAGAATTGTTTTTACTTTTCAGTTGGGAAAAACATCGGATGAACGATGTCTAGGTAAAACCATCGATAAGTGAAAAACATCGATGTTAGATGTTGAAAAACATTGATGCTTTTGAACATCCATGTATCGATACCCATCCCTATATTATAGAGGAAACCAAGGCCCACCCAGGACTGTAGAGCTTCGAAAGTAAGTAATATCAATGAATGAGTTCTTACAAGAATTTACTCAACTAAATATTATCATGAATTTAACTAAATAGTTGTATGCTCAGCTCTTAAAAACCCAAACCGGATATAAATAATATTGTCAGTCTGGTCTTTTTTTTTACTGAGGGTGATGCGCACATGAGCTCTAGGCTTGTGCGTGGGTTATAAGACTGATAATGAAAGATGAATGAAACTACAGTTTTTAATGGGTTACGATCGACCGGGAAGCGATTTTACAACTCATGAATCATTAATCAGAGGAGTTGGTCAAGCGGTCACCCTTCCAATGGGAGTACCATAACGGTAACTTTCACTTACAGTACCGTACATAGAAAAAAAGTGAAACAAAATGTATTACAACAAAATAATACATTAGTCATGAATTTTATTATGCCATATCTAAAGTATGATTATTCACCAATTTTTTAAATTTCTTTTCAGTAAGTCAATAGTAAATTTATTTTCACAAGAAATATTGTAGTTTGTAAGCTAAACGTAATCACTAAAATCAAAACGTCATTTATACTATCACAAATGACTGGAAGTTCATTGTACTCAATAGACGAAGTTTTGGTTTGTAAATATTTCAGGCCGGTGGGAATCATCAGCATACCAAACTGAAACTCAAGCATATGGCATGAGTTGTAAAAAGCTAAACATTCTTCCACTTCCAGGATTTTCATATTAGAATATCAGATTTTCATATTTAGTCATATTGAAGATAATGAGAATAATTTGATGAGAGGCTCTACAATAAAGCAGTATGAAACACTGAGGCATCCCAAACATAGATTTGATCAGCATTGAACAAAGCACATTAGCACACTATCTGCTAAGGGAGTTTGTTGTAGACTAATCTGACATTAATCATGATTTATTAGCGAATGAATGTAAGTTTTCTATGTATTTGTAATTCACATTGAACTAAGAAAAATTTGATAGATTTCTAACTTTTAATTTGTTTATTGTTTTATGTACAGAAATGCTTCACATATTCAATGGATTATAAATAAAAATTCATCACATTTTCAAATTATAGTGAATAACGGTTCAAGATTGAGCTTACTTGTTGTATTGCTTTTAGATCAATCTTCTGGCTTTCCATAGTGGAGAAAAACTCATCCACCGACATATTGAAGCTGTCAAATTCCCTGATGGGCGAATTCTTGAACTGTTCAAATATATTTGGATGGAATTCGACATTGGTCATGAACTCCTCTTTACTGCCGTCAGGTTTAGGTCTCACTTCTGCTTTTTGAACAATGTAGCCCTGAAATGAATAAGGCATAGCACAACATTAGAAATCAAGTGACAACCACTTTAGAGTACACAGGGATTTGCTTTGAAAAATCGAGGAAAATGTGCAACTTGAAATGTAAAATACTGTAAGGATAGCAATCAACTCATTATTTTTAAAAGCGGAATTATAGATCGAAGATTCCAACAATTTAGATAGATTACGTGCTAAATAAATATAATATTAAACTATTTCATGAAGTAGTCTGTGGTAGTCATGAATCCTCAAGTTATTTAGAACCACGACCGTACAAGTTTAATTTTTTTGTCAGTTGTATTTTCAATTTCTGGTTGTTTATTTTTGTATAGAGTAGGTTATATACTTGGTGATAATTTTACTATTCATTACATTCGATAAATTTTAGGCGTGATAACATGCAAGAACCACATCAAAAAATATGTTTGATCATCCATAAAAAACACAATGATTATTTCCAATTGTTAGGAATGAAAAACTAGTTATTGTTTAGTTGAGAAATTGCTATTGTGGTAATTATTCATATTGAATAAATTACTAAGAAATTGTCAAAAACCACAGATTTATTGATACTTAGAAAGACCGGTTTCGGTTGTTACACCATTGTCAATCTCTGATAAACTGAGTTTGACAATGGTGTAACAACCGAAACCGGTCTTTCTAAGTATCAATAAATCGGTGGTTTTTGACAACTTCTTAGTATTTTTATTTAAAAACTTGTTAGTACTTGACTTAGAGTAAAAATCTTGTACTTGAAGTGATGAAGTAGGTAGTTGGAAATATCACAATATTAGACTATTGCAATGACCCTTTTCAGTTACCTTTGACGGTGCTTTTGTTGCTTCAGTGATAATCTCTTCAGCAAGGGTGAGAGCTTTCATAAGCTTGGGAATATCCTCCATCTCGAACCCCTTGCCAACAGCACAACCAGAGGGGAATCCACTCTTCAGAAGTACATGATCAATGAGTGCTGCTCCATACGCTAAAATACCAACAATCCAACTTAGACATCGATCAAGTTACTAGATCTGCTCCACCCTTATTTTTGAACTTCATATCTTATTAACCAGACACAAATGGAGACTTCATCTTTTCAAGAAAAATTACTTTGTCATGAGCACGCAATTCCAACTAGATTACTTGAAAAAGTGATATTTTTTCATTAACAGAACAATTTATCACCGATAGAGTTTTAAAAGAATGATACAGTACCTAAGTGAGGATTCAGAATTTTCTTCAACGGCTGGCCTTTAGAAGCTTTTTGCAATATTTCCGTCAATTGTTCAAGGGTAGGTGGATCAGATTGTTGTTTGGCTCTATCAGTAGGATATTTCTCTCGCACAGCGAATCTGAATAACAAAAATCACAAAGTTAAAATAAGATACAGGAGGTTAGATACAACAGGAATTGCGTGACACAAAATAAATGAAGGTGAATCAAGAATAACTAAATAATTTTCTAGTTTAACAAAGTAATTTTTATATTAGATTCATTTAAATAGGATCCACAAAATAAATGAAGGTGAATCAAGAATAACTAAATAATTTTCTTGTTTAACAAAGTAATTTTTATATTAGATTCATTTAAATAGGATCCGTTAATGTCTTTAATAATAATATTCATTCCAATTTGAGAAGCATTTACTTGTTAGTGTTTACTATAACTAAGTTTTGGTTTCAACTGAACTTGGTGATAGTACATATTTATTAATAAATAGTTTAATAATTAATTAAAAAATTAATATATTTTAATTACGTTATAATAAATAGTATGTATTCAATTGGACCTGATAATAATAAGATCATTAAGAAAATGGAAAAATTGTTATGAGCTATGTAAGAATACGAACTAAATGTTACATCAACACATTGTTATTTATGTTCTGCACATGCGTTCAACTAAGATACATAGTTTTTGATCAATTTTATTGAACTTACCTAATTCTATCACCTTCAGTATGTGGACGCAAGACGTTCAAGATGGTGAGCTCATGATCGGTAAGGATAATGTTTCCCCTGTCATACAACTCAAGTATAACATGGTAGGCAGCTTCACCGCTTCCAAATTGCAGGTCTATTATTCTGTCAACGCCCAACTGACGAAACACTTCTAAGCGTTTGTTTTTCAAATGTTTCCTCATCTATAACAGTAATTATTTATTTATATTTATACATTGAAAATCACAATATCATTCTCAACTCATGAATAATTGGGAAAGGAACAACAGGCTTAAAGCCCAAAACTGTTCCTTTCTCAAATTTTCATAGAAATTGAAAAATATAAATTATGAATTTATTCTTCAAGGTATTGGAGAATAAACTTAATAAATGAATTGATTAATGATGAACGATTAATTAAGTGATTAATTTAATGAGAAGCAGTGAGAAAAATATTATGTGAGAGATGAATTTCATTTATATATAATTTAATGCATGTATTCTACTGGTTTAGACAGTTCAATTCTACAAAAAACATAAGCTATTCATAAACAATTCAATGATTTGAGCTTTTGCCAAGTCATTTCTTTTTTTGTCACGACTTGGCTAGGATTATTGATGGGTTGCACCAAGCTGGTCAGTGTCTACTCAATGGTAGTGGTTTCGCTCATTGCAACATAATTATCATTGGAGTCATCTATTAATATTCTAAATTGAACAATTCCCCATAGGCTAGATTTGAATAAGTTCTCGATATAATTTGGTTTGTTCCTAAGTCATACCTTTGAAAATTTTTGTTTAGTGAACATTATTGAATATAATTCTATTCACTACTCTTTTTCCAAAATAGGCATTATAAACATGATTAGTATAACGACTTCGGATGAAAATATGAACATTTGATAGCACCATTATTAAAATAGGCGATAAGCCTACATGAATGGAATTATGATTTTTATTGACAAATACAATCATGAAAAGATAACAATGTGAATTTACAAAACATTATATTTCAATATGGTAAATAATTTACATAATTTATAATTATTGAATAACAAATTGCATGATTATTGAAGTTTAGTATATACCTTCATGCTGAAACCAGATGGAGCCATATTTTTTGGCCATTCATAAGCTGTAGTATGAAATCGATGCCCTGATTCCAGAAGCAGGATGCATTTTTCTTCACTGCGCTGCAATTTGATTAGATATGTTTTGTGATCGATATCATAAACCTGATTAACACGCATCCCAACCAACCTGGAATCATTAACAAAATAATTCAATTAGTGGTGCATTGGTTGTTGGATCTCTTTAATTTTATGCACAGTTTTATAAGTTGAGATGACAAAAATAATTTTATAGTTTGGAATTGGGAGACAATAGAATAGAAGAGAATAGAATAGAATAGCTGCCTTTATTTTTACCTAGGAGGGCGGAGTTAGGGCGCAGCCGGCACTCTCTTACACTCAACCCTCCAATACAACACTAAATAATTACTAGATTAAACAAATCAAATTCAGAAAAAAATATATACAATATTACAAACAAGGTGAATAAATATTATTAAAATACAAAAATAATAATCAATGGAGAAATAAAATAACGAAACCTAATAATAATAACCTTATAATTGAGATATGAATAGAAATTAAAGAATAAAAACTGAAAAATAATACATGTAACAAAAGAAGAAGTAGAAGTAGAAAAAAAAGAAGAAGAAAAATAAGAAGAAGAAGAAGAAGAAGAAGAAGAAGAAGAAGAAGAAGAAGAAGAAGAAGAAGAAGAAGAAGAAGAAGAAGAAGAAGAAGAGAAAGAAAGAGAAATAATAAATATCGAATTGTTTTGAGAAAAAGAAGAAAGAAAGAAAAACTGACCAATAAACCATTTGCTAGGTCCAGCCACCCACACCACCCCTGATCCACCTGAAAACAGCCGCGCCAAACCGACGAGGCTCCTCAATTAGCCTCAGCTCAACAGGCAATGTGTTCCACAATCCACAAGCCGTCACAAGAAAGGACTTGTTGAACATGACTGTCCTATGAATTGGGACAGCCAGTAAATGGGAACCATGCCGGGTACCACCCCGACCAATGTCACACAAGAAGTGAAAGTCTTCAGCTATGTACTTGGGTGTCTGAGTTTTTAACACTTTATGCAGAAAGAGGACCGCATGAAATGACCTATATTCATGTAGCTTCATGAGTCCAAGTCGGTCAAAGTATTCAGTCACATGGTCGTCACGTCTGAGGTTGAAGATGAAGCGGACACAGTAGTTATGCGCACGCTGCATCCTCTGTTGTAGTTGAACAGTCATGTCAGTAGTTACAATGTCGCAATAGTTGAAAACCGGGAAAATCAAGGTCTTCACCAACATAACCTTTGTTGAAAAAGGAATAATGTCAGAAATCTTCTTCAACGTCTTGATCCCAGCAATCACCCTATTGCATGTCAACGTCACATGGTTTGTCCAGTCCAAGGTCTTAGTCATAGTGAGTCCCAAGTTTTTCACGTCTGAGCTGTACTCTAATTGTACGCCATTGATTGTAATATACGGTCCATCTGTCAAGTCAAGTGTGTTCAGTAGTCTCGAATAACCAACCACGATTGCCTTTGACTTTGTCTCGTTCACCTTTAGCCCATTATTACCTGCCCAATCAAGTAAACGTACTAATTCATCATTCATTTCATCTACTGTCGTGTTGAAATCTTTTTTATTACAGTGTTTATAGATTTGCAGGTCATCTGCATATAGATGATATCTGGTGGTTAGTAGAGAACTAGTCACGTCGTTTATGTATATGCTGAACAGTAGAGGACCCAAGACCGACCCCTGAGGCACTCCTCTATCTACATTGCGCCACTGTGAAGAGACACCCTCCACTCTCACACTCTGACACCTACCCTGCAAGTAAGACCTTACCCATGCTACAGTGGTGTTTGAAAATCCCAATTTACGAAGTTTATACAAGAGGGTGGGGTGAAAAATGGAATCAAAGGCCTTACTAAAATCAATTAATACTAGAACAGTCAACTGTCTACCATCCATAGCCCCGCGGATATCATCAGCAACTCTCAGCAGAGCCGAGGTGGTACTGTGACCACTACTGAACCCCGACTGGAAATCGCTAATCAAACCAGAGTCATGAATGTACAGACTCATTTGGGAGTGAGCAATAATCTCCAGTACCTTTGACAGGACAGGCAATAAGCTGATAGGCTTATAATCTGAGGGAGTGAGAGGGTTAGGAATTTTGTTGAGAGGAATAACAATAGAGCGTTTCCAGTCTTCAGGAAAAACTGAAGTCATTAGTGAGGTGTTAATTAGATGGGTTGGGAAAGGAAGAATCATGGGAAGAAGGATTTTCAAAAACTTAATAGGGATACTATCAGCTCCAACCGCATTACTTTCAATTCTTCTAATAGCTAGAAAAACCTGTTACCTGCTCAGTAACTCCAGAAAAGTAGAAGTCTTCATTTGATTGGATTCCTGGTAAGGAATTATAGTAAGCACGGGCTTGGTCCAAACCTACAGGGATATCAGTGAAAAAGTCATTGAGAGCGTCAAGTGAGTGAGCAATGGTCGGTGGCTGCCTCTCTTTGCTGGCTCCAATCCCTCTCAGAACTCGCCATAATGATGATGTTGATGATCTCTTAGATGATATCAAATTTTGGTAGAAGCCAGCCTTTGCGTTCCTGATCATTTGCTTACACAAGTTTCGTAAGCGCTTGTAACGATTAAAATCATCAGGAATCTTAGACTGCCTAGCCTTCTTACACCAATAATCACGATCACGCATCAAATGACGTATTTCCTCAGTGAGCCATGGAGCTGGGTCTCTGGTTACTCTGCGGGTCTTAAGAGGGACGTGTTTTTCATAAAGGAAGAGGATATTGTCATTTTTATTATGTTCGACATTTGATTTACATCATTAGTATTGAAAATGCTCAGCCAATCAAGATCAAATGTATCATTAAATAGATTAGGAAGGTTAATATTGTTGTAATCTCTGTAGGTAATAATTTTCGGTTTAGGTTTAGGTCGCTTAATGTTGTAAACAAGGTAGATCAAGTCATGTGCTGAAAGTCCTGGGAAAGGGATCTGCCCATGACTCACAGCAGATTTTTTATCAGCGACGGCTACGAGATCTAGAAGCGTGTCCGAGGTGGATGTATGGTGAGTAGCTTGGAGAGGCAGCAGGGTCATACCATTCGCAAAGAACATAGTAGTCAATTGCACCTTGTCATAAGTGTCAGGTCCAAGTAAGTCAGTATTAAAGTCACCCATGATAGCCACATGTTCATAGGGCACCATCAGCTCTAAAAGTGCCTCCTCAAACTCAGACATGAAGCCAATGTGAGGCGGCCTGTAGCATACTGCAATCAACATTTTGATGCCATTGCTCTTAATTTCAAAAAAACATATATTCAGGCCTTGATGCACGAGAATTATTGGACGAAAGTTTATGTACAGGGAGCAGAGCATGTTTAATTTATGCGGCAACCCCGCCGCCATTTTTGTGCAAGCGGTCATTACGAATGAGCATGTAGTCATCAAGTGCAACAAGTCGATTTGGGATGGCAGGCTTAAGCCAAGACTCAGAAACAAGTATAATGTCTGAAACACAATCACCAAAAGTGCATCTGAACTCATCTATGTGACAAAGGAGTGATTGGGCGTTGACGTGAGTGATTTTGAGCTGATCGGGGAATGGGGAGACCGCCTGCTTGAGGACATCGCCGACATTCAGCGCGGCCATGCCATCATCCAGCAGAGCAGACAGAGTGATCGACATGGAACAGCAGGGCGGAGCAAAGGCGGTAAGCGGCTGGAAGAAATAACAGGACAAGAATAATAATATTGGCAAGCATCAGCGAGAAAGAGAAAAAGAAGAAATGAACAGTTGAAAAGGAATGAAGATGAAAATCAAGTGATAAAGTGATGAAATACATTAATTCACTCGGTAGTTTCGAAAATGGTGAGATATAGAATAAAAATCAAAATTTTTCTTTGGACAGGCCTGTATAAATTCGGCTCCGTAGCTATTAGTACAAATAAGATTAATTGCGCTATATATATATATATAATATATATATATATATATATATATATATATATATAAATATACATACTCATTCTAACATATCGTTCATAAGTGCATGTGAAATAAAATAGGAAGATAAAAAAAGAAAGTATTATCACTAATCTTGTGAGAATCTTAGAGGATGAAACTTCTTCATTGCTCATTAAAAATTGCAGATGAAAAGTGAATAGCTATATAAATATATTTATAGTCTACTATCTAGATGAAGATGATGCTTGGGAGGAAAAAGTCAATAATAAAAGATCTGAATTGAAAATATGGAATAAAATATGAATTCAATAGGAATTATAACAATCTGGAAAGAAATATTGAAACAAAAAATTAAGAGAAAAATAAATTATGAATCGATACTCTTTAGGCCTACCATAGAGTAAAGATAGTTAAATTTTTATTTTATTGCTTGTCTACTTGTTATTTAGTCTATGTCTATACTTTCTAGTGAAAATCTTGAATATCATAATCATTTTGAATTCATAGAACAGACAAAGGAATACTTATATTTATATTGGAAATCTATATTACTATAGGGAAAAGGACACGCTCACAACAAAAATATGCAAAAAGAAAGAAGAGTTCATGAAAAATAGAAAAAGTCTTAAAAGCTACTCACTATGGAAACATGAAGTTTGTTCTGCTTTGAAAACTTTATTATTAAGCATAGTTCAATAAGTTATTCGATTAACATAGTTCGATAACAACTCACCACTCACTTGAGCATATCTTGTCCCACTCACGCCACATGATCTTGCCATCAACAGTCCATGTATTCTTGATGCCCACTCTGCCAGCGACATCACAGAAAAGAGTATTACGCCGCCGAGTGAGGTCCTCTCTCACCGTCACCCCGGATCCCTTGAGCTGCCTCCTCGCCGCTATCACAGTATGCCGGGACTGATAACTTATGAATTTGACAATAATTGTGCGCGGCCTGGCCTCAGTCTCACCAGGTCTCGAGTGAAGACGACCCACACGATGACAGCGATCGATCAGAGTTGCATCAATCGAGAGCTTGAGTTTGTCACTACATAGTTTATACATAGTTTAGTGACAACCTCGGTAACATTCTCTCCACTCTTCTCAGGAAGTCCGAAGATACGGACATTATTTCGACGCTGATACTGCTCCTGAGCGTCCAATTTTCGCTCATACGCCTCAACACGTTCCACAGACGCTTTACTCATGGCTTGAATCTTAGTCTCTAATGAAGCGATCCTCTCCTCCATTGCAGATAAACGAGGTTCGCATTCGCTCAGAAATCGAGCCTTTATCATCTCGTCGAAACTATCATTGAGCTTCATGACAACTCGGTCGACTAAGATTATTGACGAAAATATCATCTGATAAGAGTTCAGCAACGAATTACTTTAGCACTGCTTTATCGGCCGGCCACCCCTCACCCTTGGTAGTCGATGATGAGGATGATGATGATGCTGGGCGTTCGGTCGATCCCGAATTCTTATCGCCAACTGTGGCCTTGGCTCCCTTTTTCCTCAATACAGCAGGCGAAGCATTAGGCATGATTGAAAAAATTAAATCGTTCAAATCACAACAATCAATCAAGGTAGAAATTTGAAATTAGGTAATAGTGTATATGAACACACACTGCACACGTCTGCTAAAAATTAGCACTCGATCACCACGAAAACTCGCAAAACTGGAGAAAGAAACAGGAGCCGAAGTGAACTACGTCAGGCCATTAACATTATACTTATCTCACTCCCCAATCTTACTTATCTCACTCCAATAGATGGACATGGAAAGTTTTAAGGCACATAAGAGTAGCTAAATCACTCCACACAGACTCATAGGGTTCTGTGTTGGGCTTTCTGCTTTTGATCCTGATCATGAACAACGACTTCAACCAGGACTCCAAACTCTTTGCAGACGACATCACCATCTGAGATGCTGCAGGGTGCTATTCAGATCTACCTTCTCAGAAAGCTGAGACACATTGTAGCCAGGGAATACCTCGTCTTAGTTTATCATTCCCTGTTCCACTGTCACATTGTGAACAGATTGCAGCTGTGAGGCCATCCAGCTACTTGCCATGATCTACTGCTGCTTCAGAAGAGGACAATAAGAACGATTACATTCTCGGATCACAGAGATACTTGATATTGCTGCCTTTGTCGAAGAATGGGGATTCCAGATAGACAGTGTCACAAACAAATGTTGGTTGGTAGTCATTTTGGCTAATCGTGGAAGTAAAACTGCCTCAAAAAAGGGGCTCATCTTCAAGCTCGGCAAATAAGTAGAGTGAGCCTGTCGTTTAGTATCTGCTTCACTAATCAATCTACCACGTGGTAAATTTCTCACTTCAATGTACAACTTGTTGAAAATCCGAATGGCTGCTGATGGGTAGCTGTTGTAAGTTTGCTCAACCTAGTGCGGTTGGCCTCAAGGTCAGCTGCTCGGCGAGAATTGTGGCTGTGGATATCACCTCTTCTAGTCCAGGCTTCCTGGTTGTCTGTCAGTTGTGTGAGGGTGCACAACACGTACTAGCTGTAGATGGTAGAGTTTTCCATTACCCTGAAGAGAGAGTTTTAGAGTGGTCCCTACTGACAGCAAAAAGTAATAGAACAGAGTGCTCTTTTTAGGAGGAGCAGCACATTCTTCACTGCTGGTACAGACTTCCACATTCCACAGGATCAGTCCATATATGAGGTGACTATGAAATAGTCAGTAGTACACCATCTATCAATTAAGACCAATTTTCAAGGACCTCAGGATTCTTATCATACACTGCTAGTATATGATGTCCTCACTGATGTATGTAAATGACAATCTTCAGCTGATTTTGAAAAGGAATGAGTCCACACATAAAAAACCTGCTATGCTACAGCTTTGGAGGTCCCACAAAAAAGGCTGTTACTCAAAGAAGGTTCTTAGCAGTTGCTAAAAATATTACAACGGATGGAATATAGTGAATGTAAGATATGTGCCACACACAAAAGATCTGCACTCTCAAATTGATCCAAATACCGATTTGTTCTTTGACCGAGTTGGGTTGTTAAACCACTTTTTTAATTTATGATTTCTTGGCATAGGCTGTCTGTTATCTTCAGTCAAGGATAAAAAGTGTTAAGTAAGTATAACGTTCAGGGGTGGAATTACTATAGTTGTAAGGGGGGTGGTATTCCAACATCAGGTATTCCATCATTCCACCTTGCTTCCTCTAACATATATTATAAATTTTATTATTGTCATGGGCTACTTTCCGGATTGTTTGAAAGTGTCTAGTGTTACACCTGTTTTGAAAAAAGGAGATCCAAAAAATCCTGAAAATTACAGACCAATTGCTCTTGTGCCTATCATCAGTAAAATAATAGAATTTTGTCTGCTAATGCAACTCTATGAATATTTCATTTTCAATGGCTTATTATATCCCCATCAATATGGCTTTAGACCAGGTCACTCTACAATAGACGCTGTTGAGAAAATTGTAGACTTTGTACATCAATGTTTTGAAAATAAATGTGCAGTAGGGGCAACCCTATTAGACCTTAGCAGAGCATTTGAGAGAGTTTCACATGTGATTCTCTGCAAAAAACTGGAGCATTATGGCATAGTAGATGGAGAGTTAAAGCTATTGAAAGGTTATTTGGTTGGCAGAAAACAAATGGTAAAGTGTGCAGGTAAATGCTCTGATGTATTGAACATAAATACAGGTGTACCTCAAGGATCGGTCCTTGGGCCTTTCCTTTTTCTGGTTTTCGTAAATGATTTCAGTTTCAATATACCAGGTCTTTCTGTATTGTATGCTGATGACACCTCAATAATCCAATCAGATGCTGAAATCGAAAAACTTCAGGATAAACTTGACATTTCCTTGAATCAGGCAAAATCATGGTATTTATCTAATGACCTAGAATTAAATGAGCAGAAAACAGAGAAAATAACATTTACATTAGGGCATACTCTGAACCACAATAATCTTAAGCCTGTCAAATTACTAGGTGTAATATTGGATGGTAAACTCTGTTGGGAGGAACATGTGAATAGTCTCTGTAAAAAACTTTCAAGGGTAACATACCTCCTCAAGAGATTAAATAGTTCTGTTAATCTGCAAGTATTGTTGATGACCTATCACGGACTTTTCCATTCTCATCTTAGTTATGGGATAAGAATGTGGGGCAATTGCCCAACACATAAAAAAGTTTTCATATGGCAGAAAAGGGCAGTTAGAGCTATTTTGAACCTTTCCCCAAGAGAAACTTGCAAGCCTCACTTCATCAAACTGGGTATACTGACTCTGCCATCTCTATATATATATTCCAATTTGATAAGTGTAAAGAAGAATTCTAACAACTTTCACAAACATAATGAATATCATGCTTACAATACTAGAAATAGGGAAAAAATTATGAAACCAAATCTCAGATTGAGTAAGAGCATGAAAAGCTACCCCTATTTACAGTTGTTATTTTACAATAAACTACCAATTGAAGTTAAGAACCTGCCTCAAGAAAAATTTAAAGTTGCCATTTCACAAATGCTAAAAGAAAAGGCTTACTACTCTACTGAAGAGTTTTTAATTGATAGTATATAACGTTTTCTACTTAGAATAAAAATGTGACTTACATTGTAAGAATAGTATTGTGATTACTATGTTATGACTTTATATAGTAGTACTAGTTGTAGTGTTAGTCTTTGTGTTTCTCTTTTAATATATACGAATTGCTATTTATCTATATGCTGTGTAAATGTAATGTTTCGAAATATTTTGCTATACCTACTGATGTTATTGAAAATGTTCATTCAAGTTTTATTAAGAATAAGATGTTGACGAAAAATGTATTTATGCTAGTGACTTACATCATGTAATCTTGAACTTTTGACGAGGCCTGAAATGTACTGTACAAATGTATTTATTGGTCAATAAAACAAATTTATTTATTTATTATTTATTAGGGGGGGGTCCAGGGGGTTACTCCCACCTGGAAAGTGGGAGAAAACCCACTGTGGCTTGGCCACAAGTGGCTTGTTGGAAGGAGCTTCGACCAGTTATAGGAATTTTTCAACAAAAGCTTTGCTGGACTGTGACGCTGCCTACAGTTTATGTACCATATTTTTATTTGACACGATCTATCCAGGAAGATCTGGCCCTGATCACGACTTTAAATATTTGGAAAGGGTTTACGGGGGGCATTATTCTCAACCCCCCCTCCCCATAAAACCGGTGAAAATATGGCACATTATATCACAGTAATTGTCATCGTTTTAGAAAAAGTCTTTACATTTGTATCGATTAATAAGTATTGACTGGATAGGCTAAAAACCTTTGTGTCAAATCTTGGGAAAGTAGCTGTGGGTAATGATTTAAAATACAAGTATCAGCTTGAATGGAATGAACCCTGTTTTAGCCTAGCTATAATTATCACAAAAATCATCAATACAAAGAGAAATTATGTTCAAAATTCTATTGAATTTGAAAGAATGCCAAATGTCCAATCACTTATAATATAAAATCCAGTATCTATCTTATATCACGAATATCATCCACTCTGTAAATTATGTATTACATTCATAATTTATTTATTTTAATAATCATAAAAAATAAGTAAGTATTGCACAAAATTATTCCCAAACCAGGAGTTTGGCTCCATGGCCAATAGAATGAATAGCAACCAATATTCAATCAACTCAAAATAAATGAATTATTAGTTTTTGTTTATGCTTAATTATTTCTAATTTGTTAATTTATTTATTTATTTACATTACAATATGAGGGCACCAGGAAGAAATACTTCCCATAATAGCCCTCTTGACACAACAGAAATTACAATTCTAATATGTTAATAGTATAATATAAGTCTAAACTAATATAGAAAATTCACTAAATAAAAGAGAGATAGAAACTACAATATTTATTTTCAACTAAAATAGAAGATGAAAAAGAGGAATATGATGATGATAAGTATAAATTGATAAGAGAAAAAAAAAGAACAAGATCATTATGTCAATATTTTGAACCAACAATTGAAGATGATAACGAGGGGTATGACAATGATGATGATGATGATTATGATGATAAAGACAATGATGATCATGATGACGACGACGACGACTATGTTGTTGAGTGTAAATTAAAAAGAAAAAAAAGAACAAGATTGGCATATTACCAACGAGCAATTGACTCCAACATCAATCTCCTTAAGCAGTCGTCACACCAACGTCTGCTAACGGTAGCGAGCTCAGCCCATACTCAGCCCATTCATCAGTCTCTGCACTCTAGTTAGAGGCGAGAAATAATTGTGCACAGTCCTGCTTCTAGGCAAAGAAAACAAGACAGTATTCCTGGCATTTAAGGAGGGCACATAAAAGTTAAGCATTGGCAGCAGCACATGAGAATGCACCACTCCATCAAGCAGCGACCAAATGAAAATCACTGAAGCTCTATCCCTGCGCGAACTCAAGGAATCCATCAAAAACATATCTCTCAGTGTTCCAGGAGGAAAACCAAGAGGACAAGCTCTTCTAAACTTCTTAAAATACAGAAAACGAAGCAATTTATTTTGAATTTTCTCAATTGCACGATAATCTTGGTCAGTATGAGGACTCCAAACCATAGAGCCAAACTCAAGCACACTCCTCATAAGAGAGACATAAACACTTATTATAGCATCAGGGTTACTGAAGTCAGCCGAGTTCCTCAAAACAAACCCCAACAGCTTGTTTGTCTTGTTAGTTACATACTCTATGTGGGATGAGAATGACAAAGAATTGTCAAAAACAATTCCCAAGTCCTTGCAGATGGTAACTCTGTCCAGAATATGATTATTAATTCTGTAAGTGAAGGCTGTGGGATTACGTTTCCTAGAATACGTCATACATTTACACTTGTCCACATTTATCTCAAGACGATTCACCGCACACCACAATGAAGCCCTGTCAACATCAATCTGTAACTGATGGCAATCATCAGGACCTCGGACCTCTCGATAAATCTTGATATCATCAGCAAAAACTAGACATTCCGAGGACAACTGGAGAGAAAGCTCATCAATTAGCAAAAGAAACAGAAGAGGAACCAAATTACTTCCCTGCGGTACTCCAGAAGTACTGAAAAAAGCAGATGACTCCATTCCCTTCACAGATACAATGTTCGGCCTATGCAACAAATAGCTTCGAAACAAGGAAATCAGCACTTCACTGAAGCCAAGGTTAAATAGTCTATGCAATAGCACACTGTGATTCACTCGATGAAAAGCTTTCGCAAAGTCTATGTACACCACATCAACCTCTCCACCTGAATCCATCACTCTGGAAGTGTACTCCGTGAACTGAAGCAGATTGGTTTGCACAGATCTACCTCGCAGGAATCCATGCTGACAGTCTGATATAATAGGAATGGAATGCCATAAGATACTTCTATTATAGAATCTTCTCAAAAATCTTTGACGATAGTTTTTAATCAAGTTTTTCTTCCCAGATTTTAAGATTGGTACAATTTTTGAAATTTTCCACTTACTAGGAAAGTGGCCCATCCTGAGCGACAGATCAAGCAGGTATTGTTTAGAAAAATGAAAAGTCAAATTAATTATTGCTTGCCATGTTTTCATTTAATCTATCATCTCATTTGGAGTCTTCTATAACGTTTGGCTAAGCTCTAGCCGGTGAGCTCCCCCTGTTATCTCAGTTATTATCAAAGATATCGACTCAATTTTTTTAAATGAAAGAGGAAGAAAAAATAAAGCGCGCTAGCATATTTTATACCATTTGATTCAATTTTAATATTAGAAATAGCTGTTTCAAAACTAACCTTATTTTAAAGAAAGGACGATTCTAAATTATAATTATTTGTATCAACTATATTACTGAAGATATGGGACTCAATTTTTTTTAACAAAAGAAGAAAAAATATGTGTTGGTAACTGAATAACAATTTCAATAAATGAAATTTAATATTATTAATATTAATAGTAAATATTGAATTTTGTCTAACCTATAACCCTATCATCTTTTTACTAGCACAATAGAGTTGTAGAGTTATAGAGTTGCTGCTCTATTCTCTAAAGGTCACAAATTTGAAGATGATAACGAGGGGTATGACAATGATGATGATGATGATTATGATGATAAAGACAATGATGATCATGATGACGACGACGACGACTATGTTGTTGAGTGTAAATTAAAAAGAAAAAAAAGAACAAGATTGGCATATTACCAACGAGCAATTGACTCCAACATCAATCTCCTTAAGCAGTCGTCACACCAACGTCTGCTAACGGTAGCGAGCTCAGCCCATACTCAGCCCATTCATCAGTCTCTGCACTCTAGTTAGAGGCGAGAAATAATTGTGCACAGTCCTGCTTCTAGGCAAAGAAAACAAGACAGTATTCCTGGCATTTAAGGAGGGCACATAAAAGTTAAGCATTGGCAGCAGCACATGAGAATGCACCACTCCATCAAGCAGCGACCAAATGAAAATCACTGAAGCTCTATCCCTGCGCGAACTCAAGGAATCCATCGAAAACATATCTCTCAGTGTTCCAGGAGGAAAACCAAGAGGACAAGCTCTTCTAAACTTCTTAAAATACAGAAAACGAAGCAATTTATTTTGAATTTTCTCAATTGCACGATAATCTTGGTCAGTATGAGGACTCCAAACCATAGAGCCAAACTCAAGCACACTCCTCATAAGAGAGACATAAACACTTATTATAGCATCAGGGTTACTGAAGTCAGCCGAGTTCCTCAAAACAAACCCCAACAGCTTGTTTGTCTTGTTAGTTACATACTCTATGTGGGATGAGAATGACAAAGAATTGTCAAAAACAATTCCCAAGTCCTTGCAGATGGTAACTCTGTCCAGAATATGATTATTAATTCTGTAAGTGAAGGCTGTGGGATTACGTTTCCTAGAATATGTCATACATTTACACTTGTCCACATTTATCTCAAGACGATTCACCGCACACCACAATGAAGCCCTGTCAACATCAATCTGTAACTGATGGCAATCATCAGGACCTCGGACCTCTCGATAAATCTTGATATCATCAGCAAAAACTAGACATTCCGAGGACAACTGGAGAGAAAGCTCATCAATTAGCAAAAGAAACAGAAGAGGAACCAAATTACTTCCCTGCGGTACTCCAGAAGTACTGAAAAAAGCAGATGACTCCATTCCCTTCACAGATACAATGTTCGGCCTATGCAACAAATAGCTTCGAAACAAGGAAATCAGCACTTCACTGAAGCCAAGGTTAAATAGTCTATGCAATAGCACACTGTGATTCACTCGATGAAAAGCTTTCGCAAAGTCTATGTACACCACATCAACCTCTCCACCTGAATCCATCACTCTGGAAGTGTACTCCGTGAACTGAAGCAGATTGGTTTGCACAGATCTACCTCGCAGGAATCCATGCTGACAGTCTGATATAATAGGAATGGAATGCCATAAGATACTTCTATTATAGAATCTTCTCAAAAATCTTTGACGATAGTTTTTAATCAAGTTTTTCTTCCCAGATTTTAAGATTGGTACAATTTTTGAAATTTTCCACTTACTAGGAAAGTGGCCCATCCTGAGCGACAGATCAAGCAGGTATTGTTTAGAAAAATGAAAAGTCAAATTAATTATTGCTTGCCATGTTTTCATTTAATCTATCATCTCATTTGGAGTCTTCTATAACGTTTGGCTAAGCTCTAGCCGGTGAGCTCCCCCTGTTATCTCAGTTATTATCAAAGATATCGACTCAATTTTTTTTAAATGAAAGAGGAAGAAAAAATAAAGCGCGCTAGCATATTTTTATACCATTTGATTCAATTTTAATATTAGAAATAGCTGTTTCAAAACTAACCTTATTTTAAAGAAAGGACGATTCTAAATTATAATTATTTGTATCAACTATATTACTGAAGATATGGGACTCAATTTTTTTTAACAAAAGAAGAAAAAATATGTGTTGGTAACTGAATAACAATTTCAATAAATGAAATTTAATATTATTAATATTAATAGTAAATATTGAATTTTGTCTAACCTATAACCCTATCATCTTTTTACTAGCACAATAGAGTTGTAGAGTTATAGAGTTGCTGCTCTATTCTCTAAAGGTCACAAATTTGAAGCATGCTTAATAGAGTTGTCATCGGTTTTTGAAATTACTCAATAAGAAAGATTCCGATTTCAACTTGTTCAATTAATGATTCAAGAGTTCAATATTCATTTTATTGTTATTGTTTTACAAACTTCAATTTGATATATTTAAATTCTAATTCAATCTACATTTTTTCCCATAGTTGGAATACTTTTTTTTGAAAAAATTGGTAACCGCAATGAGTACTAAATTTGTGAAGTCTCATTTAGGTATTAATAATTTAATTCATTTAGGTATTAAGTTCAATCATTGATTAATTCAATCATTCAGAATTATACAACTTACAGAAAAGTACCACAGGCTAACTTACGCTTAAAAGGTTCCAGTTATAATTTTCACTATCCAATTTTTTCAAAAAAAATTCCAATTATGGGAAAACAATCATTTTGAATTAGAATTCAAATATATCAAATTTGTGAAAAAAATATTCTAATACTATCAAAGAGCTAACCATTACTGCTGACCACATTTTCTCCTTTATTTAATGCTATTGATGAAGTTGATAGGAAATCTGGAAAATATCAAAACTGTGCTGGTTTTTGCCTGAAAAATGTTAAGAATATTTTTATATGGCGCTGACCATTACTGCTGACCACATATTTTCTCCTGTATCTAATGCTATTGATGAAACCCTACTCACCAAAGTTTGATGTGACTATCAAACCTTAAGTGATGAAGACTGAGCAAGTCTGAGGGTTGCTCAGTCTTTATCTTGTAAGGCTTTGTTATATTAGGTTGGACTATGCTTGGTTAGAGGGGAGACAATGGTTGGGCTGGAATGCATTATTTGCTAGTTCGAGTTAGGATTTGTTGGGTTGGGGATAATAAAAAACTCAGGTTACAAAGGTTTGGGTTGAAAAAGGTTAGGTTAAAAAAGGTTGAGTTAGGAGAGCTTTGGTTAGGGGAGGTTAGGTTAGAAAGATTTCACGTAGAAAGGATTTGGTTAGGGAGTCTTAGCTTAGAAACGCTTAGGTTGAGAAAATCTTAGGTTAGGAGGAACTTAGGTTGGGAAACTGTTGGGTTGGGAAAAAAATTAGGTTAGAAAAAGCTTTGGTTAGGGAAAGCTTTGGTTTGTGAAAGCTTAGGTTAGGAAAAGCTTTGGTTAGGGAAAGCTTCGATTAGGAAATGCTTAGGTTAAGAGAAGCACAAGTTGGGGAAAGCTTAGGTTGGGAACAGAATAGGTTAGGAAAAGCTAAGGTTAGGAAAATCTAAGGTTAGGAAAATCTAAGGTTAGGGAGAGCCCATGTTAGGAAAAGATAAGGTTGGGAAAAGCTCAGGTAAGGAGAAGCTAAGGTTAGGAAAAGCTTTGGTTAGGAAAAGCTTGGGTTGAGAAAAGTTTGGGTTAAGAAAAAGCTAAAGATGGGAGAAGCTTTGGTTAGGAAAAGCTTTGGTTGGGGAAAGCTTTGGTTGGTGGAAGCTCAGTTGAGGAAAAGCTTTGAGTTAGTAGAAACTTAGGTTAGGAGAAGCTGAGGTTAGGAAAAGCTTAGGTTGGGAAAAGCTTAGGTTAGGAAAAGCTTTGGTTGGGAAAAGTTAAAGTTGGGGAAAGCTTGGGTTAGCAGAGGCTGAGGTTAGGTAAAGCTTAGGTTAGAAAAAGCTTTGGTTGGGGGAAGCTTTGGTTAGTGAAAGCTCAGGTTAGGAATAGCTTTAGGTTAGGAAAAGCATTAGTTGGGAAAAGCTTTGGTTAGTGAAAGCTTAGGTTGGGGAAAGCTTTGAGTTGGGAGAAACTTAGGTTAGGAGAAACTTAGGTTAGGAAACTGATGAGTTGGGAAAAGATTAGGTTTGAGAATTCTTAGGTTGGGGAAAGCTTTGGTTTGTGAAAGCTTAGGTTAGGAAAAGCTTTGGTTAGGGAAAGCTTCGATTAGGAATGCTTAGATTGAGAAAAGCACAAGTTAGGTAAAGCTTGGGTTGGGGTAAGCTTAGGTGGGGAAAAAATAGGTTAGGAAAAGCTGAGGTTAGGAAAATCTAAGGTTAGGGAAAGCCCATGTTAGGAAAAGCTCAGGTTAGGAGAAGCTAAGGTTGGGAAAAGCTTTGGTTTGGAAAAGCTTAGGTTAGGAAAAGCTTTGGTTGAGAAAAGCTTGGGTTGGGAAAAAGCTTAGGTTGGGAAAAGCTATGGTTAGGAAAGTATAGGTTAGGAGAAGGTGAGGTTAGGAGAATCTAAGGTTGGGTAAAGCTAAGGTTTGGGAAAGCTTTGGTTAGGAAAATCTTTGGTTGGGGAAAGCTTTGGTTAGTGAAGGCTTAGTTGAGGAATAGCTTTGAGTTAGGAGAAACTTAGGTTAGGAGAAGCAAAGGTTAGGAAAAGCTTGAGTTAGGATAAGCTTAGGTTGGTAAAAAAGTTAGCGTTAGGGAAAGCTTAGGTTAGGGGAAGCTAAGGTTAGGAGAAGCTAAGGTTAGGTAAAGCTTAGGTTAGGAAAAGCTTTGGTTAGTGAAAGCTTAGGTTAGGAAAAGCTGTAGGTTAGGAAAAACTCAAGTTAGGAGAATCTAAGGTTGGGAAAAGCTTAGGTTAGGAAAATCTCAGATTAGAAAAAGCTTAGTTTAGGAGAGATTTGGTCTTGGCCCAGGCTCAGTAAGATTTGGTCGGACTTGTTCTGGTTAGTAATTATTTAACTTGATTCTAGAGTTCATTCAATTAAAATTTATCATTGTCATAAGAAAATATGATCAAAAGTAAAGGTTTGTATATTGTTCACCACTTCTTCAACTCATAGTTCTTAACTTTAAAATCCTTCCCATACTCCAAGAGTCTCTACTTTTGAAAAATCTCTTTATCTCAACTCTTGAATCCTATCTCAATGTTCAATTATTCTATTCAATCATCTTAATTACTATAAATGTAAATGACTTGTACCTGACATAAATTGACCTGAACATAATTGTTTTTTTAATGTTTAAATTTGTATTTTAGGCTAAAATTTATATTACCAAAACCTATTTTTTCTTCCTCTTCAATTTAAAAGAAAATTGATTGATATCTTCAAAAATAGTTGAGATCTTTGAGATACAATAATTGTGCAATACAATATTATGAGATACAATAGTTAGTCACATATACCAAAAATTACTAATTTCACTTCTGTTTCAGGGTCAGCTTTAAAAACTCTAATGTTAATTTAATGAAAACTCCCCAGAATAATATCTAATTTCCATTCAATTCATTGATTAATCAATTATTATATTGTATTCCAATGTCCATGCTTGCCTGCAGTTACCGGTACTCTTCAATCACTTTCAAAGAAGTTGAATTGATGCGAACATTCATTCGAGCAATTGCTTATTTTGAAACCTTTAATTCGGCCATATATGAGTCAGCTGTGCTATTGGCTTCATTATTCACAGTTCATTCTTCATTGTTAACATAACCTCATTCTTCATTGTTGAGTCTCACTTCAGAAATTCAAACTGTACTTTTCAATGTTTTAATTAGTCTTTCAAAATAAAATTCATAGAAGCAACACCTATTTTTCCTTCTTCTTTTATCAGAAAAAAATTGAGTTGATACCTTCAAAAATAGTTGAGATACCCCCACCAAGGCTGCACTTTAGTATAAGGGCCGCGGAATCTAGCATTGAGACCTACATAGATCGATAGAGGAGGTCAAGACGAGATCAACCATGTATAACATTGTTGTCGATTTCCAAGGATTAGCTGAAAAAACATGGCGGAAAGTTCAAAATTTTTATATAAATTCTTATTTTTTATCATTTTCTTATGGCTACAATATGTTTTAAACTAGTGCAATCTTATGTAAAATTAGACGAGGAATCCAATGAAACTATTTTCAGGTTCGTAACCTCAGTAGTTTTTGAGATATTGCAAAAAATGTTTTTGAGATATGCAAATTTTTGGTTTAAAAGAGGAGAACCTGTTTTCATGGTGATTGATAGGTATTAGAAACTATTGGATTTAGTAGAATGATAAATTCTAAAGAAAAAATGTCCAGTCACTTGATAGCCTACACTCGAAATTTTTCGAGATATTTGGGCAAATGAAAATATTGCAACTCCATTTTTTGCTACCTAGGGAGAACTTAGGTTAGAAAAAACTAAGGTTAGGGAAAGCTTAGGTTAGGAGAAGCCAGGGTCAGGAAAAGCTTAGGTTAGGGAAATCTTAGTTTAGGAAAAGCTTATATTGAGAAAAAAGCTTAGGTTGGGGAAAGCTTAGATTAGGAAAAGCTTAGATTAGGAAAAGCTGAGGTTAGGAAAAGCTCAGGTTGGGAAAAAGCAAAGGTTGGGAAGAGCTTGGGTTAGGAAAACTTGCATTAGAAAGAGATCCACTTAGGAAAAGCTTAGGTTAGGAAAAAGCTTAGGTTGGAAGAAGCTTAGATTAGGAAAAAGCTAAGGTTAGGAAAAGCATTAGTTAGGAAAAAGCTAAGGTTAGGAAAAGCTTAGGTTAGGGGAAGCTGGGTCTGGGGAAAGCTTGGTTTAGGTGAAGTTTGGATTAGGAAAAACTTAAATTAGGAGAAGCTTAGGTTAGGGGAAGCTGGGTCTAAGAAAAGCTTAGGTTGGGCAAAGCTTGGGTTAGGAAATCGTAGATAAGGAAAAGCTTAGGTTGGGAAAAGCTTGGGTTAGATAAAGCTCAGGTTAGGGGAAGCTGGGTTTGGGAAAAGCTTAGGTTGCGGAAAGCTTGAGTTAGGAAAAGCTTAGATTAGAAAAAGTTTAGGTTGGGAAAAGCTTAGGTTAGAGGAGACTGGGTCTAGAATAAACTAAGGTTAGGAAAAGCTTAGGTTAGGTAAAGCTTAGATTAGTAAAAGCATGGGTTAGGAAAAGCTTAGGTTCGGGAAAGCTGGGTCTGAGAAAAGCTTGGGTTGGGAAAGCTTGGGTTGGGAAAACTTAGATTAGAAAAAGCTTAGGTTAGGTAAAGCTTAGCTTAGAAAAAAGCTTAGGTTTGGAAAAGCTTCAATGAGGAAAAATCTAAGATTAGAAAAAGCTTAGGTTAGGAAAAAGCTAAGATTGGGAAATGTTTAGTTTAGGAAAAACATGGGTTAGGGGAAGCTACGTTAGAGAAGAAGCTTACGTTAGGGGAAGCTTAGGTTAGGAAAAGCTTAGATTAGGAAAAATCTAAGGTTAGGTTAGGAAAAAAAGCTAAGATTGGGAAAAGCTTAGGTTAGAAAAAACTAAGGTTAGGGGAAGCTACGTTTGAGAAAAGCTTAGGTTAGGGGAAGCTTGGGTTAGGAAAAGCTTAGGTTAAAGAAGGCTGGGGTGGGATAAACTTAGGTTGGGAAAAGCTTAGGTTAGGAAAAGCTAAGGTTATGAAAAGCTTAGGTTAGGGAAAGTTTAGCTTGGAAAAAGCTTGAGTTAGGTAAATTATAGGTTAGGTAAAGCTTAGATTGGGGACAGCTTAGGTTAGGAAAAACTAGGTTTGGGAAAAGCTTAGGATAGGAAAAGCTTGATTCCATTCAATTATTTTTACAATCTTTTAAAGCTTCTGAATTGCATTGGAAGCTGAATAAATGTGATTCTCAATATCGTTCTGCACTATGCCTATGCAAACATATTGAACTCTTCTAAAGCTAAAATACTACATTTTCTGTATTTTTTCAAATATCTTAATCTATAGAATTTTCTAACCTCAAATCTATTTTAATGAATTCCCTGCAAATATCCCAATGAGATTTAGCCAATTTAGTAGTCACTAAAAGTAGTAAAAAAAATTAAATATGAGAATTGAAGAGTATTGAGTGTGCAATTTTTTTCATTTTCCAAATATCTCAAACAATTTTGAGTTTAGGCTATCTAGTGACTGGACATTTTTTCTTTAGAATTTATTATTGTGACCATCTAAATATATATGAGTTTCAATGAATTGTTCATTTTTTCAGCAATCATGTCAGACTCAGGAGACGATGTTTCAATTGATGATGTTGGACTTTCAAGTGGTGATGAAGAACTCCTCCAATCTATGGGCTTCACATCCGAGTTAATTGGAGTAGCTGTAAAAAATATTACTTATCAGGATTCTTCAATGAGACTTTCTCAAGGTAACTTTTTGCTCTTTATGTTCTTTTTATAGCTTTACAAGCTCAATGTGGAGTTCATCTTATAAGTAGCCTACACAAAACCAAATTATGAAATTTTTTTTCAGTTTTAAAGAGGAAGAAGTATAACAGTGAGGTGAAACAACGTGAACTGGGCTAAATAATTAGTATGAATCCAGATTGAGAATTGGCTGGAAACTTATTGAATGACATTTTTTATTTAGAATTTTATATAGAATTATTAGAGCGAGTTGGTGTTTTTATTGCGACTCAAAAGTTTGTCAATATTTTAAAGTTTAAAACTAATTATTTGAGTGAAATTTATTTCTTGTATAAACATTTCAAGTTTTAATTTTTTGTGACTATTTCGGAATCTGAATCATGTGAGTTTTAAAGTACAGAAGAAAAATTACCTTGTTTGGAATTTAATTTTGAGCCAAATTGGGATCGAAATAGTGAGGGCTATGCCTATTTTTTTGTTCCTCATCATTCTTGTGATTATGTAGTATTATGGATAAATTATATGACATGATATATTACCATCAAATTCGGTATTCCAAAAATACTGTGCATTGATCATTAGAAAGAAATGTTTATTCCATATAAATATACATTGATCTATTATTATGTTTATGTTTATAATTACAGAAGAAAATGATAGGACATTTGATTTAATCAGTCTGATCTTTGCAGGTAGAACAGGTGGTGCGCCTAGTGGCTCTGAACTGGAACATGTCTCGCAGCATGACAGCACTACTACACAAGAAGACCATCGACCATCGACCAGCACTACTACCAATAAAGAAGATATCAATTGTCAACTCGATGTCAGCTCGGATTTAATTTCCTACAAGTCGTATATTTTTAGTGATGTGAATTTAAGCTCATGTAGCAATATTGAAGAACGTACAGTTTTGGACATAACAAATACACAAAACAATAAAACACTATCTCCATTTGGAAATAGGGGAAATATCAATGAAGAATGTTCTATTGAGGAATCAAGCCAAGCTGATGACCCTGATTACTTGCCTGAATTGGATCTAGCAGGACAAACGGCAGAAGAGCTAAATATGGATGAAGACGTAGACGAAAATAATGAATGTTGTGACAAAGAGAACAATAACATTGTGAAAGATAATAAAGAAGAAGATGATCATGAAAAAGAGCAGCCAAAGAAATTGAGAAAGAAAGATAACAAACAGAATTGGAAAAAAACGTTGCCTATGATAAAAGACAGAAAGGAGAAGCCTACATAGGGTATAGAAGATGTAATCCTGGAAAAGTAGCACATGATATTCAAAGGGAAGCTAAGGTTTTAGGTCCTAGATGCCAATCCGTAGCATGTATCAAGTCAAAGTTGAGAGCATGCAACACTATCACCGAAGATGAGAGACTAAAGATTTTCAATGGTTTTTGGAAGAAAATGTTGTGGGACCAAAGAAAAGTGTATGTTGTTAGTTTGATAGAAAAAGTTGATGTTTCTCGTAGAAGAAGCCAATCTGAGAATTCCAGATGGAGTGAAACACTCAAATATTTCCTGGTTATAAATGAAATTCGAGTACAAGTGTGTCAGAAAACTTTTTTGAATACACTTGGGATTAAAAAGTGGTTCATTTGCTATTGGTTCAAAGGAGAAAAACATTCAACTGCTAACGGTACTATCCAGGTTGATAACAAAATTGTAAGCTCATCAAAAAACTCACGCTCATCAAAAAAAGGGGTGCCAAAAAAATTGAAGATATAAATTTTTTAATACAATATTTGAAATCGTTACCAACTGTGCCCTCCCATTATTGTAGGTCAAGCACGACAAAACTGTACATAGAACCAACCTTTGATTCCATGACAGAGCTGTATGAATCTTATGCTGAAGTATGTAAAAACAAAGAGAAAACTATTTTTAGTCGGTTTACTTTTGATAAGATTTTCAATAAAGAGAATCTGTCATTATTCCAACCGAAGAAAGATGTATGTGATATCTGCAATAGTTTTAAAGTGAAAAGTGGTATGATATCAGAAGAGGATTATAGACAACACTTGAAAAACAAAGATAAAGCTCAAGCAGAAAAAGAAAATGATAAGAGAAGAGGAAAGGCCAACGAAATTCATGTATTCACACACAAGACACACAAGCAGTAAAATTGGCGCCTTGTGTGAATGCCTCTGCAATGTACTACAAAACCAAATTGTGTGTACATAATTTCACAATGTACAACAATGCAACAAAGGATGCAGTAACCTATTGGTGGGATGAGACCCAAAGTGAATTGAGCGCATCCTCTTTTGCCTCCTGCGTGATTCACAACCTGAGACAGATCCTCAGCACAGAATTAAAACCAATAGTTCTTTGGTCTGACGGCTGTTGTTACCAAAACAGAAGTAGTGTGATATCCAATGCTTTATTACACTTAGCCAGAGAGAAAGGAGTCGAAATTGAACAGAAGTTCCTGGTCAAGGGGCATACTATGATGGAGTGTGACAGTGTCCACTCCACCATTGATACCATTTTGAACCCAAAAAGAGGGACGAGAAACAAAAAAACAGTGAGAGAAATATACCTGCCAAGTCAGTACTCTCAATTGGCAAAGGAGGCGAGGAAAACTCCCTTTCCTTACAGGTCAGAATGCTTGGACTTCAAATTTTTTAAAAATTATGCAAACAAGGAGACTATGGTGTATGAATCAATTCGCCCTGGAAAGAGACTAGGAGATCCAAAAGTAACTGATATCAGGGCTTTGAAACACAAGCCTGATGGTACTATTGAGTACAAAATTAATTTTGATGAGGAGTATGCCCCCTTGCCCATCAGACCTAAACAGATCCGTGCTATTGTTGAATTCCCTCATTTGAACAATGAAAGAATAAGAATAAAAAAAAAAATGGGACCACCTACAAGAGCTCAAGGCTCACATTCCTGTAGACTGCCACAATTACTACGACAACATTCCATATGAGGCATTATAAAGATTCCCCCAGCAAGAGAAAGGGCAGAGTAAAGAAAATTTTTTATAACACTGATAGACTCTTTTGTTCTTATTATTTTTTCTAAATTAATAACTTTTGAATTTCATTCGATCACCTACTATAATTATCCATATTTCAAGATTTGATTTATGCACATTAATACTTTACATCTACCCTATCTTTAATTCATACTTTACATTATCTTTATCATTCAGTTTTTTATATTTCAAGCACTATAATAAATTATTGAAACTGCTTCATGATACTGATTTCAACACCACCTAAGTCCACTATAGCAGAAATTCAGCCATACAACACTGCCTATCTCCAATAAAAGTTCAATTAGAATTTTTTTTTAGTTTAATTAAGTTTATTATCAACAAAAATCATTATTAATATCATTCGAACTCAAAAAAGAATCGAAAATTTGTTATTGTGGAATACTACAATGTTTTTTCATTCTCCTGTGAAATTAAGGAAATGTCACATAAGCGGTGTTGTTTATTAAGCGACGATATATATATATTTTTTTTACTTTCTACTACAACATAATAATTCAAACATTTCTTACAAAACATAATATTTTCCTTGTAGTTTGAAAAGATCCATTCCTACTTCTTGCCAAGGACTATCCGGTATTTCTCTACTTACAAATGACTCTTTTCTGTTGCAATTATTGAATTCTGCACATGCTTCACAAGAAGATCTCATATTAGTTATATCATTGGACATTCCAGGCCAAAAAATAGTAATCCTAGCTCTTAATTTACATTTTTCTATGCCCATATGATTAATGTTCTGAACAAAGCTCAGGCTAGAGCTACCAGAGGACTGTAATTTACTATTTAAATAATCAAATACAAACAAGGGGCAAAATTCAATCTTCAATTTGAGCCAGGTTATTTGTACAGTTAAACTCTGCATTAATGAACAATAAAAAAGAGCAAAAACTCACCAACTTTATTCCAATCTTGACTACTTGCCCTTCGAAGCCTTTATTAGGTGTTCTGGTCAGGTTCAGGGTGGGACGAAATCGGGGAATAGACAGGTTATTGTTATGAGCTGCCTTCTCGTTGATTCTGTGTTCAACTTGCAGGTCATACACTGTGTTTCGAACAAAGCTCAAACTGGATTCTTTATAAATTCAAATCTGATTCAAATTAATTCAATTCAATACTATTTACGCTGTTATATTCATAATTCACACACACGGCACTCAAACAATATACAAGAAATTTCCGATCGAAAATTACATTACAGACAAACACAAATTTTGTCTTGCAAGACAACGGGCTGATGAGACAAGACAGACAGACTTACAAAAAACATCCAGAATGCCAAGCAAGCAGGATGGTTTGCGCCGGCGCAAACACAAGCCTGCTATTCGCAGAACCACAGTCTGGCATTCTGGCGCTACAATTCGAATTCTCTGGCCAGAACATACCCCCGCTTCTGAAAAACTATTTTTCAGCCAAGTTACAAAACTGAAAAAACCACGAAAAGGAAAAATCCAGACATGCCAAAAAAACAAAACACCAACACCAAAAAACAACACAAAAGAAAAAATGTAACAATCACAAACAACTATTGAGTTGGGAGTGGATATAATTTTGTTACTGGTCTTTTATAAATACCAGTTTTTAGGCGAACACTCGTCACTCAAACCTCGCCATCACTTCCCGGAAACACTTGTTCAATGACACCCAGTGGCCACTGCAATGGAGGTGTGTTTGGTTGGTCAACTACCACAACCGTTCCCACACCGATAGAAGTGGGTGATTTCAACCATTTTTTATGACTTTGAAGTTTGTGCAGGTACTCTCTTCTCCATCGGTTCCAGAACGATTGAATAAGTTGACTGATCAATTCATACCTGGTGAGACGATTCACAGGGACACTGTCCATGTCCCACATGGGAAACGATTTCAACAGTGTTGGAGTCAAAAAGTGTGCTGGTGTTAAAGCCAGCGGTTCACGTGGATCCTCATTCAGTACACACAGTGGGCGGGAATTTAGGACACCTTCAATCTGCACCAATACAGTGTTCAGTTCCTCATAGGTGAGAAGTTGATTGCCAATTACTCGGAACAGATGCAACTTTACAGATTTGACATTTGCCTCCCACAGACCTCCAAAATGCGGTGAACCAGGGGGAATGAATTTCCAATCAATTTTGTGTTCGGCGAGTTGACTAGTCAATGTGGTTTAAAACTCGGACGAGTTCAAAAGCTGAGATATTTTTCGCAACTGTTCCTTGGCACCTACAAAATTAGTACCACAATCTGAATACATCACACGACAGGGTCCACGACATGACAAAAAACGACGAAATGCAGCTAAAAACATGGGCGTTGATAGATCTGATACCAACTCAATATGTACCGCCTTTGTTGCCATACACACAAACAGACAAATGTAGGCTTTCAAAACACAAGGATTACGACGTCTCGTCATAGTAATACGCAGAGGACCAGCGTAATCCACACCACAATTTTCAAATGGTTTGCATTTTGACACTCGACAAGCAGGCAGGTCACCCATTTTCGGAATAATTGCATTATTACTAGGTCAAACACAGAAACAACGATTACACTTAAAGACACAAATACGAATAATAGAGCAAGCAGACAGTATCCAGAATTTCTGTCTGGTCAAGGACAACAATAACGAAGGTCCAGCATGACAATTCTTCTTGTGATGATAATCAATTAACATCAATATGAAAGTGTCGGATTTTGGTAAGATTATCTGATGACAAGTCTCAAATTCAAGTCCAGCATGAGACAAACAACTGCCAACACGAATCACACCTCTATCAATGAATGGAGACAGGCGACGTAGGCGCATAGAACAATCTTCTCCCTTCTCTAATTGCACAAATTCAGATGAAAAATGTATCTTCTGTACCACTCCACATAGATACCTCTCAGCAACATCGGAATCTGATTCTTCTGATTGGGGTAAGATTTGTAAGAATTTGAAAACAAGAATTACAATTCTCAAAAGACGACCATAATCTGAACAACGACCAATCAATGAATATATTGCATTGCTGTTACAATAAGGAGATTTTGTGACTGTCAACACTGACAGTTTTTTCGCCTCTGGTGGATCCACTATCTCTTCCATTTGAGTTCAAACGGGCCAATCGCATTCGTCCTCTGCTATCCATAATGGACCTGAGAGCCACAACGGAAAGTTCACAAGCTCAACTGGTGATAAACCTCTAGACAAACAGTCAGCGGGATTTTCAATTCCGGCAACATGCATCCACCCCTGTGGCCTGTATACAAGAATCCTGTATTTTTGCGACACGATTACCAACAAAAGTTTGCCATTTCGCGGATAGAGCATTAATCCAACACAAGGTGACTGTAGAATCAGAGAGTGCGACAATACGAGACACATGACAACGTTCACTATTAATAGTGACTACTGAATTCATGAGTTCTGCCAACAAGAGTGCCGCACACAACTCCAAACGAGGTATTGAAACAACTTTAGATGGTGCTACCTTGGACTTTGAACCCAATAATACAACTCTTGGCTCCTCGCTCTCATTCTGCGACTTCACATAGATAACTGCACCATAACCAGACAATGATGTGTCACAAAAACCAATCAAACTGATGTGAGAATCCTGAAACAAACCAACGTGACGTGGAACAGCAAATTTCAACAATAGAGGCAACTCTTTTTGACAATTCTCCCAAAGAATGCATATAGACTCAGGCGGCTTCTCGTCCCAATCCACTCCTAATTTCCACAATTTCTGGACAAGACACTTTAGAAATAATGTAAACGGTGACAAGAGACCAAGTGGATCATAGATACGAGCCATCACTGACAGAATAGGATGCTTAGTAGCGACGACCTCACCACTCTTGACTGAAAACTGAAACAGATCAGTACTAGGTTGCCAATTCAATCCCAAGATAGCCAAGGAGTTGTCCACTTCGAAATCCTTGTACGAAAACGATTTCTCTTCCTCCGAGAATTTCTCCAACATTGATGGTGAATTTGAAGTCCACTTTGTGAGCGAGAAACCTCCTCCCTCAAACAGCTGCTTGGACTGACGATACAGCTCCGCTGCCTCTGACTCTGTGGCAACAGATGTGACTAAGTCATCCATGAACATGTCTCCTGGTATTCTTGCCTTGGCTGCTGGAAAACGATCTCCATCCTCCTCTACAAGCTGGTGGACGGTGCAAAGTGCCAAATATGGAGAGCTTGAAACACCAAAAACAACACAATTGAGCTGATAAATTTTGATTGGATCCTCCGGCGAAAATCTCCACAATACACGCTGATAACAACGGCAGGAATCCTCCACTAATATCTGTTGATACATTTGTTCAATGTTGGCAGTTAGTGCGATTGGGAACAAACGAAAATTAACTAACAAAACAAAAATGTCAGTCTGCAATTTGGGACCAGCATGAAGAACCTGGTTCAATGACAAACCAGATGATGTTCTGGAACCAGCGTCAAATACAATTCGGATGGGCGTGGTAGTGCTGCTTGCTTTCATGATGGCGTGATGTGGTATGTAGTAACCACCTCGGTCTGTCTGATCTGCTACAAATGACATGTGACCCTGACGTAGGTAATCAATCAATATTTCATGATATGAAATACGAATATTGCTGTCAAGCTCTAGTTGTCTCTCCAAAGTCAGCAGTCTGTGTTCGGCGACAGCATATGAATCTCCCAAGCTGCTGGGCGGCTCCGCAAATGACAAGGCAACAACAAAATGACCAGAATTCACACGATGTACAGACTTCCAAAAATTTACCTCACACTCCAACTGTTCCGGTTTCAGTTGACAGCTTGGTGCAGGGCACGATTCCAACTCCCAAAAACGTTCCACAAAACTATCCAACAATGGACTACTAACGAATGGACTACTAACGTTGTTGAAGTGAGAATCAGTGCTCTCCCCATCAGAATGTGACCAAAGACACTATTAACAGTCATCAATTCATGCGATTCACCTATACTAGGACTCCCACGTAGCAAGTGAGGAACTAACTCCACACCAATGATGCCATCTATTCTACTAGGAAGGTAGAATTTGTTGTCAGCCAGTGTGAGATTTTCAAGATGATGAAGTTTGGATCTGTTGATTCCACAAGAAGGCAACTTGTCGATGATTTTATTTATCACTGTGGCATCCATCGAAAACTTGATGGTAGGATCCAACTTCGACTGAATCAACACACAAGTACGACCTCAAACTTCACTAGTACCACCACCGAATCCACGAACAACGGTTTTCATGGGCTGGAATTGTAGTCTCAAACGCCGACACAATTTGGCTGTAACAAAATGACACTGACTCCCGGTGTCAACCAAGAAACGAACATCACAAAGCTGATCATTACAATCTCGAACATGTGCAGTGATGGTCGACAACACAATTTGGTGATGGTCGAATTTTCTACATTGTTGGATGTAGAACAACAACTAATAGGTGATGTGCCACCTGCCTTGGAGTTCGACGAGGACACAACACCTTCATTGGGACTTGATCTGGAAAAGTGCAATAAAGAATGATGAGATTCTCGACATTGAGCACACTGAGTTTCACTATGACAATTTCTACTCAAATGATCCACATCAAGACAATGAAAACAACAAAACTTTCCTTTAATCAAACAATAACGATCCCAAGGAGTCATTTTCAAGAAACTTGCACAATCTACTAACCGATGACCCAGTTTTGAGCACTTCAGACAATTGGGATTTTTACTAGATGCATCGTTAGATGAATCATTAGATTGAACCACAAACACCTTTGATTTATTATCCTTTTTGTGCTTCATATTAAACGATTCAGTCTGTTTCTCATCAGAAGGAAGAGTCTTAATTTGCTTTTCAATGAATTTGAAATAATCTGTATAAGTTGGCATAGCCTTGTCACGGACGGCCGATTCAAAATTTCTACGAGAACTTGGATCCAGCAATCTCAAGCCATGATAGAGGAATATTGAGTCTGACAAATCAGTGTGTTGCAATCTCTTCAATGCATTGATTGAACTGCAAAACCCATCCAAAATTGCAATACAACCTGCCTTTGATTCTGATTTTATTGGACGAAATTCAAAAAATTTGTTTGAGATAGGCATTGACTTGCGCCTGTGGATCATTATAGTGGGTCAATAATGCCTGCCAAATTATTTGATAATTGTTAGCCAATGTTAATTGTTAGCTTGTCCAGTAAGTCTACTTACAAGATATTGGACCTTCTGCTGATCGTTCAGATTCTTGTTGTCATGTACCAATGCCTTAAATAGTTCATAAAACACCGACCATTGAGTCTGGTTCCCATCAAATTTCGGAAGGTCGATTTTAGGCAGTACCAACTTGGACACGACCAGCTGTGAACTAGCTGCTGTAGCTGCCGAAGATTGAGCAATAGTGACAGTTGCCTCTTTCTGTTTGAGAGTGTTAGCCGCTATTTCAATATACTGAAACAGATCTAGGTGTGAGTCATTGAATGCTACAACATGATCTTTATTCAACTCAAGTTCCAACTCATTAACCACTAATTCTGTCTCTTCATAATCCGAAATGGTCTGAGACACCCGAGGATACAAGATTGGAAATTGCTCAGCAACTTTTGGATCAGAGACATTTTTTGACAGGTCATAAATTCTTTGCAATCTGGCATACAATTGTTCCAGTTTAGCGCGATGCACCCTGATTCCTTTCTGTAATTTTTCCTCCATCTTGAACTCATACACAAAACAATTCAGCCCCAACAATACAAACAGCAGACAATAAAACAAGAATGAGTTCAAGACTAGATGGAAGGAAGAATCACGAGTTAGTAAGTTATCAAAGTTAAACTTTGACTATCAATTCACAAGATAAGTTATTGCTGCAAACAAAACTATATGATTAGATAATGTTCTTCCAACAACTCACAAACAAACGATAACTTGTTGAATTGAACAAACAAAATCATGCTGGTGATTAACCTTCACTAACATGTATAAAAAATGGACAATACAAATTCCAACAAACAAACAAATTCCTGAAAAAGAGCACAATGCCCCTAGTTTCAGGAAACTACAATTTTAACTGAAATAAATTTAATTTCAGACAAATACAAATTGACAAGAAACCTTGCTCTTAGAACAAGGCTACAACAAACTTAAGTTGAGCATGGATCAGACCATTCTCAACAAGTCAACATTGGACAAATACGAAACTGCTTAAATCCAATGTGTGTTAATTAATCAACAAATTACAAATTTAAATTCATCCGGCCCGGAGGACCATATAATGTTCTGAACAAAGCTCAGGCTAGAGCTACCAGAGGACTGTAATTTACTATTTAAATAATCAAATACAAACAAGGGGCAAAATTTAATCTTCAATTTGAGCCAGGTTATTTGTACAGTTAAACTCTGCAATAATGAACAATAAAAAAGAGCAAAAACTTACCAAATTTATTCCAATCTTGACTACTTGCAAATGTTGTCTTGCAAGACAATGGGCTGACGAGACAAGACAGACAGACTTACAAAAAACATCCAGAATGCCAAGCAAGCAGGACGGTTTGCGCCGGCGCAAACACAAGCCTGCTATTCGTAGAACCACAGTCTGGCATTCTGGTGCTACATTTCGAATTCTCTGGCCAGGACAATTATAGTGCAAAACATTCAACATTTCTTTTCTCATACTTGTTGGAACAACTATACCATCATTTTTAAACAATAAATCATTAGCTATATACAAATCTTCCCTATATCTGAAGTAAGACTGACAGTCAGAAGGTACTTCTTTGATACTGTTAGGCCATCCATTATTTACCATATTTTTGACTTTACACAGAGTTGGATCTTTTGCTGTTTCAATAACTAACTTATCATGATAATTTTGAGCAAATTCATTATTTTCTGTCAATACACAGATTTGATACTCAATTTCTTCACTAAGAGGATCATCTTCATAAGCATTGAAATGTGTTCTAGACAAACAATCAGCTATCAGTAAATCTTTACCAGGTTTGTACACAATAGTAAAATCATACTGCAATAGTCTCAAACGAATTCTTTGTAATCTTGCAGGAGACATTCACTAAGTGGTTTTTTGAAAATACTCTCTAGAGGCTTATGATCACTTTCAATAGTTACATGCTTACCAAATATATATTGATGAAAACGTTCACATGCAAAAAGAATAGCTTATGTTCCTTTTTCTATGATTGCATAATTCTGTTGAGTGCTATTCAATGACTTGGATGCATACTCTACTGGTAAATTATTTAGAAGTAAAACACAACCTAATCCATCCTTACATGCGTCTACAGATAATACAATTTCTTTTATTTGGATCAAAAAATTGCAGAACAGGTTTACTAGTCAATATGCTTATCAACTCATCATATGCTTTGTCATGCTCAGAATTCCAATGCCAGATAACATCTTTTTTCAGTAATTTTCTCAAAATTGCAGTTTTGTTTGACAAATTCGGGATAAATTTGGAAATATAGGTTATCATACCCAAAAATGTTTCCAAAGAATTCACATTAGTTGGTTTTTTCATTTCAATAATAGCCTTGATTTTCCTATCATCTATTTTCACACCATCTTTTGATATTAAGTGCCCCATGTAATTTACTTGTTGCAATTTAAATTTACATTTATTTGTATCGAATGTTACATTATAGTCTCGAACTTTTTGCAATACAACTTGCAATATTTTATCATGTTCTTGCTCAGATTTGGCATAGATAATCAAATCATCAATGAAAATGGATACACCAGGAATATCACCAAATATTTTAGAAAAACATCTATGAAACACTTCTGATGCTACAGATACTCCATAAGGCATTCTAAAAAAACAGAATCTACCATATTTTGAATTGAATGTATATTTACTACTTTCATCACTAAGTTTCAATTGGTAAAATGCCTGATTAGCATCTAATGTACTAAACATTGTACATCCACCTAATTTCCTAGCTAATTCTTCAAATGTTGGTAAGTAGAAATGTTCTCGCAATAAATTTTTATTTAAATTCTGTGGATCAAGACAAATACGAATTTCATTATTGGGTTTTTTCACCAAGACAATACTATTTACCCACTCAGTAGGCTCAGTTACTTCTCTGATTATTTTAGCATCTAGCATTTTATCTAATTCCTGTTTGAATTTTTGTTCTAAATATACTGGAACTTTCCTAGTAGCTTCAACTTTAGGAGTAGCATTATCTTTCAGATTCAATTTACATTCAAAATCTTTAATTTCACCTAGCCCTTCAAAGATATCTTTATTTTGTTCAATTATACTATTTTTTGTTGTTGACACTGTATCCATTCTCTTAATTAAATTTAGTTCCTCACAAGCTTCTCTACCTAGAATAGGAGGTGCTCTAATGTCTACTATTTGGAAAAGTAATGATTTCTTTACATTATTTTCAGTTTTACAAGGTGCTTTACATTCACCAAGGACTTTTATTTTTGAATTATCATAATTGAATAGGATATTATTTGACTTACCAATTGGAATTCCCTTTAATTTTTTGTACTCTGACTGCAGAAGGCAATTACATTGAGCTCCCATGTCTAATTTGAAATTAACCTTTTTATTGTCATTTATTGTGATAGATGCATACCAATCTTTTCCCTTACAGAAGGTCAGAGTTCCACAAAATAAATTGTTTGAATTGTCAGATTTTGTACTCACCAGACTAACATTTTGTTTCTTACTTCTACATTTTACTGCATAATGGCCTCGCCATTTGCTTATCGCACACTGTCTATTAAAAGCAGGGCAATTCCATTCAGCATGATCTTGTCCACATCAGCTGCAATCCTTAATAATATTGCAACAATTGCGTTGATTTCTTGCCTTGAAGCCATCTCTTGTAGGTTGAACTGGTTGGTAATTTCGGTTGACTGGTTCACGTTGCTGGAACTTGTGTTGCACTTGTTCTGAACGATTTTGGTTAGGATTATAGTTTTTATTTTTCTCCCGATTCACAACGTTGATCGTGGTTGCATGTTCTTTTAGAGTTTTCAACTGTTCATTGGCCAGCTTTGCTGTACGACACATTTTTCGAGTGTGAGGTCTTCTTCACGTAGAAGTCTATCCTGCAAGTTTTTATTGTTTAGTCCACCAATAATTCTGTCTTTCAATAAACTGTCCAGCATATTACCGAAACCACAGGATGCACTTAGTTCCCTCAATGATGTGTAGAAATCATCAAAAGATTCATGACTATTTTGGGTTCTTGAGAAGAAAATATGTCTTTCAACTGATTCATTGCTGCGCAGAATGAAGTCATTTTCGAAAAGTTCCAAATGTCTCTTGTACGATTTCTTATCTGCTTCACTAAGTTGAAAAGTATTGTATTTTTGCAATGCTTCTTCTCCGATGCAATGTAGTAAGATCACGATTTTAACAGGTTCATCTTTGTCATCCCCACCACTTGCTATCATGTACAGTAGAAATTGTTGTTTCCACATTTTCCAATTTTCTGATAAATTTCCTTGGAAACTAAATTGTTTTGGAGGTTTTAGCGATTCCATGACTGAGAAATTTCACACTAAGTTCAAATAGAATAGGTTTTTACAAATTGAAGATCCAAACCGAAACGTGTTGAGCTTTGAGGTTAACTGCTGAGAAGGTTTCCATCACTAAGATTTAAGATATTTCTGGACTATGTTTCACAACCAATACTTTCACTACCGACTGCACCATGTTATGTTTGTTGGTTCGTTATTAATCAAACATAAAGTTTATACACAAAGTATTTATTAAATGAATATTATGCACGAAGCAAATACAACTATACAACTCATGATCATGTTGAAGAAGTAGAAGTATCAACTTGTTACAACTCTCGATCAATACATCGACTATCGATATTACAGTATCGATAACTTCATATTATGACAAATCATTTGGAGATTTGGATATTATTACCAGAGAAAACTCAATATTTATCTCCTTCTTCCTTTATCTCTGTAACTACCAAAGGATATAACAATTTTGCCAAAAGTAAAGAGCACATAATATTTTAGTTCATTGAAAAAGTTTGATACCCTACCGTCAACCGTGGTGACTTCAGCTGCGAAGTGACTTTATCCACAACTTACCTCTGTTTACGGAGATAGTGCCTTATCCCACATACCAAAGTGGGAATATTTGAAAAATATTCAAATTATTTTATATCTGATCTCTGTTATTGGAAATCAATGTTCAACATTGATTTTTGTAGTCCTAACCATTATTATTGAGGTTCTACAATATTGATATCTTTTCAAATTTTGATACCTATATTAGTTGAATTATCAACATAAAACCAAACTGCACGCTCTTGGAAATGAACTTGAATCCATATATTTTTCAGAGTGTGACTAAGCACTACCTCCGACCAAACAAAGTCATAGTGCATTCTGGTGACGTCAGCACAGGTAGGGCTCCTACACCAATAAAAATTTAATTTTAGCTGATCTATATCACCTAGTGTTTTTATTGGTGTAGGAGCCCTACCTGTGCTGACGTCACCATCAATCACCTGTCTTGCACTATGGCTTAAGCCGTGTTTACACCGGAGTTGGCAACCAATGATTGCTGACATTTATCGGCAATTTTGAGTTGCATGCATTAAAACAACTGCAACTCGCATTGCCAACCGTAGTTGGAGACTGATTTTGCGAGTTGGCAACCGAAATTTGGTTTTCCGACCGGAGTCGGTAAAGATCAAAGGCGGTTGCCAACCCCAGTCGGCAATGCGAGTTGCAGCGCTAACTTGAGCTGCAACTTGAGTCTGCAACTACCCCGCTACCCCTCCCGCCTGTTGGCTCCACGTGGTTGCGGTGCGTCAGTTCCTCAGTTCAAGCAGGCTAGTCGTCATGAGTTGTTGTGTTTCGTGTATGGTTGTTGTTTGTGCTAGTGCAATGGAAAATCTTTCAAGTGAAGTGAAGTGGACAAATGATCAGGTCATTACTTTGATAGAGTTGTTTAGAGAGAAGCCTGTCTTGTGGAACCACACCCTTTCGGATTTTAAAAACAAAAATTAAAAAATTATGCTTGGAATGAAATTTCCCAGGAAATAAAAGTTAACAAACTTGAAGTCCAGTCTAAAATGAGGAATTTGATTACAACATTCCAACGAATTAATAAGAAGGGGAAAAGTGGTTCTGGAGACTGAGGGTGATGAAGATGCCAATACATTAACTAAGCTATAATGTAAGCTAAGCTATACATTACTCAAGCTAACCTTGTATGGGCCAGCCATTGGCCAGCCATTTGAATCAACCACGCTCACCCACGGCCATCTAGCATGCCATCAGCCGCTCTAAGATCGCTTAGTCCAATATGTAGTTGGCACTGTTCTCCCTCTGGTTTCCCCTGCCTTTTTGCTTACCAGCTCTCTTCCGTTTGTAACTGATTTTTGTGGAAACTTGTTGTCCTGATGCCACACGGTTGTTTTCTCCTTTTAAAGAAGTCATAAATGTATTACCGCTTCGCTTGTTTGAATTTAAACTACTACCGCGACTAGTTAGGAAAAGTTATTGTTAGAGTACTCCGCTAAATATCTAGATTTGGATCTTCTTTGTGTAATCTCTCCGCTGTGACATGGGCCCATGTATTCATCATCGCCAGTGCAAGTGAATTCCTGATTATCTGAACGTGTTACCGCCTACCAGAATGAGGAGACTGCTCTTACAGTCCACTGTGAACCCGCCATACCCAAACGAGATGCCTTTAAAGGTAACAATTTTATTTTCTGAGCTACTAAGTAACGTGTTTAGAAGTTCACCTCATTGGCTCTAACACGAAACCTGGTCCACCGCGGCCAAATGTTGGAGGAAAAGCGACCTACGAACAGTGAAAACGCTCATTTCAATTTTTTCTGAGAGTTTCTTTGTGAGTTTTCTTGGAGAATCGTAAATTTTTGATTTGGACGCTTTCGACCGCCATCTTGTATCGAAATCTGAAAACATTGATTAGTGACTTATGATATCCACTATCGAGCTGTTAACTATCAAACTTTTACACCCGGTTCGACATAACCTAAAAAGTTTTGTTTTGGTTTTGAACTTCAGTGCCTAACAGTCAGCTACAAACTTTTACCGCTAACTGTGTGTTTTCTTACCGCTAAACGTAGTGAATTACCTCCTATCTTTTATTAATTGTGAATATTGATCTACGAACTATTGATTTGAACATTGATCTTGAACTATTTCTTGTTAAATATGAACTTTTTCGGCCATCAACTTAAACTGTTCTGACCGCTAATCTGAACTTTTTCGGTTGTAAATTTCAATCTGGTAACCTATTTTTCTATTTCTGTATGATTATCCATAACAACCATGGCGTCGAATTTTCCATTATTGAATAAGCTAAGAAGGTTGCACCAATCGATATCTTCTCTAGCTGATAAGTACAATGAACAAGTACCTATGACTTGTAGTGAATTTTATTTTGGTCTGGATAAAAAATTTGATAAATTAATGAGTGAATATGAGGCAACAGATAAAGAGTCGCTATCTGAGGAACTTATCTTGGAGTTTGCTGAACTGCAAATCCAATTCCAAACCAGATTTGATAGTATCAAGCTGGTTGATACCATTCCTAAACCTGCTGTTACCACTAATGAACTACCAATTAATAATTTTGTGAAACCTCAGTTGCAGATACCTACATTTTCAGGCGAACCTCATGAATGGAATATTTTCAAAAATGTTTTTGATGCTGCTGTTCACACCAGTAAAAACTATTCCAGTGAGGCCAAATACCATCTTCTAACTTCATATTTAAGTGGTGACGGTTTGACCTTGGTTCAAAATTATGCCAACACCGCTGAATGTTACAAAACTGCCTATGACAGCTTGCACAAACGATACAACAATATCTGGTATCAAGCTGTAATATTACATTTTTTTCTCACATTGGAATCGAATCTTCAATTCGAGATCTATGGAACTTTATAGTAAATATCAGAGTCATCAATAGACGGACAAACTTTTCGACGGAGAATTTTTTATCGTAAATGATTGTTGCATTGTTCCATGGTGTCACCGGGGCTGAGAAACAGAATAAATAGTTTATTTAAATAGAGAATATATATGAAAGTTTAAAATAACAGTTTCAAAATAAAGTTTTATTGAGAACAGATGTAAAATGTGAATTCTAAACTTGTAATTTATAAATTTTTGGTGACGTGTCTGTAATGTTGGAGGCGTTGGCTCTGTGACTTGTAACTTAGGTTTTTTCTGTTCTGCCTCTCTAGAAAAATGGCTGGCTATGTGTGTTGTTGTAAAATTTTGCTCCGAATCATTTTCGTTTATTAATGTTTTAAATTGAGTTTTAAACAAATTTTTGTGTTCTATTTTGTTAATATATAGCTATTAGTGTATTCAAGCCAATAGCCACTGTTTTTCAACTGTAAACTAGATAAGTATTTTAGTTCGTAGTAACTCTAAATAATTAGGCTTAAGATATAGTTCTTTGTGTATTTGTATAAATTCATCTGAAGATTATAAGTTCATTTGCTCTGAAAACTGGATTTCTCATTCATAGGCGATAGATCCATTCACAATTTATCAAGAATCTATTTCATTGGAGCCGACAACTATCCTTAGGTTAATAGGTGGAATGCTATTCCAACCGATTTAAGGAAAAATTGGTAGCACGGCAAATGTTACCCCTGTGGTGGGACCGAATTACAAAATAAATATGTCCCAAATGGTACACCATGAAATCCCTGGTTATGAAAAATTATTAGTAGGATAGATATCTTGATAGGTTATGAATGGTTTGTTGCTGAGTGGGAAATCGGTTCAAGAGAGATCAAGTTTTAATGAATAGATATCAGTGCATATTACAAAATGGCAAACATTAAAAATGATCTGAATCTTATAGCATTCTTAACACAAAGGTTTGATGAGCAAAATGCTAAGATTGATGAGCAAAATGCTAAGTTAAATGCTAGGTTTGATGAGATGAAGCAAGAATTTGCTAGCATTAGACTAGAGCAGGCTAGTATAAACCTTCTATTGAAAAATGCACATGAAACATTGAGTGATAATCATGAAGATGAAAACAAATTTAAGCAGAATAATAGTAGTGTTAAGATACAGGATCAACTCATTCAAGTTTCTGACAATGTAGGCCTAGTTACTGTTGTTGAAAAAGTCAACCTTAATGAGATAGTAGAATTGAGTAAAGAAGTAGGTAGGGAGTTGTCTTCACTGAAAGTCAACTATCATGAAAGTAATATTGCTACATTGAAGGTTAGGAAAACTATGAACAAAGTGAATGATTACATGAGACAGGTTTCTGTAGAGGTTAGGAACAATGTAAACAAAATGAATCTTGCTTTGAGTCAAGTTGATGAGTTCAACTTTCAACTGAAAATTGAAAAGGTGTATGCAATGCATTCTCAAGTGAACATGACTAACTTTTGTAGGCAAAATGGCTTTGTTGAAACAAATGAACCCATGAATAAAATCAGGTTCTTGAAGAAAACAAAGCACAAAGTTTCCATTGATGTATTAGTATTCAAAGGTTGTTTCAAGTTGCTTACTTACAAGATGATGACAGTGAATCACATCAGTGGCGGCTCGTGGAGGAAAATTTAGGGGAAGCCCAAATAACATGAAAAATCGAATATGACATAGGCTATTAAGTATGTGATTTGAAAGATGCATTCCTTATTATTCCCAATTCTGTTTGGTGTCGAAAATGAGTCATTGGAGAAAAATATTGAAAAAATAAAACTATACTTTAAGTATGCCTGAAAGTTTGTATAAAAAAGGTTACTCACATTGGTCTTTTCTGTCACTATCAGTCCACTTGAAGAATGGTGTCTCTAAGAGAGCACAAAGCCACGAACTAAATCTATTGATGATTCCATAATATAACTACTATTCAGTATTCACTCTACAAGATTATATTGTAACACACTTGTTATACTATAACACTACACCAACTGTAACTAACACTATTGCTTCTACAGATACATTATTTACTCCAGTATATTCATAGAATAATGTTCAATAGAATAAATTATTCTCAATAATAAGAATCAGCGCGACGCGTACCGTGTTGTTTTCAAGATTTTTAGGATAACCTCAAAGCCTCAAACTGTAAACAGCAGACATGTGGTTCATCAACTGGGCGCTTTACATTTCTTATGCACAGCCAGCCTTATTCAGATTCTGCTAATGAGATTAATGCTAAGTTATTGAACAATAAATAATTGTAACCCTATGAATATTCTGGGAATTTTATTTACTTATTCTTATCATAAAAACATTATTTTGTACTGGAATATCTTGGTACAGCCGGGCAGTACTTGATTCCCCCAGCGAGCCGCCATTGAATCACATGATGAAAGGGTATTCCCCAACACACAATGATTAGGAATCCTGTGTTATGCCGGGATTCAGAATAGCATAATCGCTACACAGTGTATGGTAAGAGTCCATAATTGTGTCTTTTTTCTTTCCTGTAGCCTATTTTTCTTGGCCCTTAATCTTTTCAAATTTCAATTCTTTCCTGTCTTTGTGTAATGTTCAGTAAATTTCTTCTATGATGCATATCTTAACCAATCTTGTCCATAGTCATTTAAATTTGCATTCTTCTGAAATAATATTAGAAGCTAAAATAGTAGCTTATTTTCCTAATCTTTAAATTGTTGATAAAACTTAACTTTTCCAAAATCTATCCATTGTAGTGTGAAGAATTGTGTGCTTGTGATATATTTTTTCATCATGTATCACTTATGTGAAGTGTATCAATTTTGTGTGTGTTGTTTTAGGGAATTTATTTACCCAGTTTTCTTTTTCTCTTTTTTGTATTTTTTAGGGACTTATTTACCCATTATTCATCTTGATCATCTTTGTATTATAATCTTGAAATGTTTGTAATTAGAATTTTGCTGGTATGTGATTGTTTTTTGAGATGGAAAACCATTATTGCCTAAAGAAGGAATAACAGAGGTTATGACTTAGAGAGGCAGTAATGAGATAATATTTTTTGTGTTGATTACTTATGTTGATTGCCATAGATGCAGATTACTTATGAATATTGTTTGCCTTTGAAGCAAAATATTATTGATGTTTTGAATGGTTTCTTGTTTAATGTTTGATAGTAAAGTTTTGTCATGAAATGTAGTTTGTGTTTAGAACATTGAAAAGTCGAAATAAACTATAGTATCCAACAAACGATGATTAATAATATTAAATAATTTGCTTTTTATACAATTTTTGAACAAAAAATTAAAACTAAATAATTTTGAAACCCTGAATGATAAATCATAAATGTGAAATGAACTTGCTATAAATGAAATGTTATACTAAATGATAATGAAATGCAGATATATTATGAAATGATTGTGAATAGAAGATCAATTGTCTGAAATTATTGAAATATATATTGAAATTAATTTTTGTTGTGATGATCTGATGTTTTTTACAATTTTGATAATGATACAGGATGTTATGAAATTCTATTTCTATTTTGAAGAATGGATTAAATTTTGATATTTGAACAGTGAATAGATGAAAATGAAATTTTTTTTATAGTGAGAATTTGTAATTGATATGTCCATATTTCACAATTTATGTATTGCTGACTGTATAATAGGATGTTAACAAATTTCAATTTCATAAATACTTAAAAATAATTTTCATGTGTATTAGATTGTATTGATAGCCTAATCAAGATTTTCTTCTTAGTTTATAAGCATTTTAAGATAACAGGTACAGCACAGACATTAACATTGAAATAGTTATCATGTGAATCTCGAAATCAGCAACAAGTGAACGCCATGAAGAGTGTTAAGAACATTTGGGTGATTTTCGAACTAGTGTGACATAACAACGCCAATAACTATGCCAATGTCAACACCAATATCAACACCAATAACTACGCCAAAATCAATGCTGATGCCTACACTAATAACTACGCCAATATCAACACTAATAACTACACCAAAATGCCAAAATCTACGCCGATGCCTGTGCTGATGTCAATGCCTGCGCCAATGCCAAAATCTGTGACAATGCTGATGCCAATGCCAATAGCTACGCCAATGCCTGCGCCAATGCTGATGCCAACAACAAAAAATCAACGCCGATGCCTGCGCCAATGCCAATATCTGCGCCAATGCTGATACCAATGCCTATGCCTGCGCCAGTGCTGATGCCAATGCCAAAATCAATGCTGACACCAAAGCATACGCCAATAACAATGCCAATGCTTATTGCTGACTTTGTATCTCAAACTTCAACACTACTACATTACCTGGAGGTAATTGCCATCCATGTTCACATTCACAACTTCGAATTCAGAAGAACAGTCACAGTATCATGAAAGAATCGATTCAAAAAATCCTCTCCTAAATTATTCCTGTATGCAGAACTCTAAACCTTGAAAGCTGAAAATATCAAAAAACCAAACCTTACCTAAATTAATCCTCACCTAAATTAATCCTGTATGCAGCGTCTATCTCTTTTCCAAAAAACGAATTACATTGTCATTTCAAGCCTGAAATGTACATTGTATAATTACAAATATGATACAAAAATTACGTGACTCTGTATTGAATTTGGAATGCAGCCGTCTACTACAAGCATGAAGCAATGCTAACTGAGATGTCACCTGTATCGAGTTTGGTATGCAGCCGTCTACTACAAGCATGAGGCAATGCTAACTGAGATGTCACCTGTATCGAGTTTGATATGCATCAGTCGACTACAAGTATCAGCCCAACACTAACGTCATCACATTGGAGTCACACTTAACTGAAAATCATACTTTGAGTGCCTTAACGGACTGTTTTCCAAAATGTGCATCAATAAAATCAACCGCGTCAATAGTGAAAGAAATGAACATTTTTTGATTTATTGAAATTTTATATGAAAATTAAATGTAACAATTCATCAATTCATTAAAAAAAAAAAAAAAAATAATAATAATAATAAACTTTTCATTCAACATACTAAATTTTTTTTATGCAATAAAAAATTGAATTTTTCTATCTATTAATTTATGTGCTATTTCAAAAAACTATTCTTTACATATTAAACTTTCTGTTGAGATATTTTCCTTTAAATTATAAAGCTAAATCAAAAGTAATATTGATATTCTATATTTTGAAATATTGTTTGGAAACATATAACAAACGCTATTGATGAATTTTTATAATAATTTTCAATATTATAGGATGACATGTAATGTTTTTCTAGAAAAAATTGTTACTGTTCTCAAATTTAAATTTCAACAATTTTCATTAGGGTCAATGTAATTTTTTTTCTTTAAATTTTCAAACAGTAAAATTTTTTATGTCAAGAGGGGGGTATTTGTAATATTACATTTTTTTCTCACATTGGAATCGAATCTTCAATTCGAGATCTATGGAACTTTATAGTAAATATCAGAGTCATCAATAGACGGACAAACTTTTCGACAGAGAATTTTTTATCGTAAATGATTGTTGCATTGTTCCATGGTGTCACCGGGGCTGAGAAACAGAATAAATAGTTTATTTAAATAGAGAATATATATGAAAGTTTAAAATAACAGTTTCAAAATAAAGTTTTATTGAGAACAGATGTAAAATGTGAATTCTAAACTTGTAATTTATAAATTTTTGGTGACGTGTCTGTAATGTTGGAGGCGTTGGCTCTGTGACTTGTAACTTAGGTTTTTCCTGTTCTGCCTCTCTAGAAAAATGGCTGGCTATGTGTGTTGTTGTAAAATTTTGCTCTGAATCATTTTCGTTTATTAATGTTTTAAATTGAGTTTTAAACAAATTTTTGTGTTCTATTTTGTTAATATATAGCTATTAGTGTATTCAAGCCAATAGCCACTGTTTTTCAACTGTAAACTAGATAAGTATTTTAGTTCGTAGTAACTCTAAATAATTAGGCTTAAGATATAGTTCTTTGTGTATTTGTATAAATTCATCTGAAGATTATAAGTTCATTTGCTCTGAAAACTGGATTTCTCATTCATAGGCGATAGATCCATTCACAATTTATCAAGAATCTATTTCATTGGAGCCGACAACTATCCTTAGGTTAATAGGTGGAATGCTATTCCAACCGATTTAAGGAAAAATTGGTAGCACGGCAAAGCATACAGTTTATATAATAAATTTGATACCTTTGTTCCTTCTACTACTCTGGCTGAAACTTTGAAAAAATTTTCTATTGAGCTCAACTCAGCCAAACGATCGCTATTTAACATGAACCTGAACCAAGCTGATTTTTTGATTACCATGATGTGCATTCACAAATTACCGCTTTCTGTCCGCACCAAATTTGAAGAATCCGTACCAGATGATCAAGTTCCCACCTTTGACCGTTTATTGAGTTTTGTGGCTAGTCAAGAAAAATCTCTGGAAGTGACCGCACTAACCCGCAAATATGACCAAGTAATTAGCGCCAGCATTGAATATGTAGATCCCGTTTCTGTTAAAGCTGAACCTAGCACAAGTAATTACCAACAGAGAAAGCAGCCCTTCTCTTCAACTAAAACTGGGTATCCAATCAGTGGTGGCATTTGTGTTCTTTGTTCAGAAGGACATCAATTGTATAGATGCAACATTTTCAAAAGAGAATCAGTATCCAAATGCAATCAAATTGTAAAGCAACACAAAAGGTGCTTTGTTTGCCTAGGGTCTCACCTGAAAGCAAATTGCAACTCAACGATTTGCTGCAAGAACTGCCGCTCTAATCACCATCATACGCTTCTGTGCAATAATGCTAACAATCTTCAATCATTACTTTTTAAAGAACAACGCTCTGAACATCGGTTTGCTGAGCCACACCAAGCACCAAATCAATATGGACGCCCGCATACCGGTACTGGCCAAAACGCCGCGCACCATGCGCCTCCTCCTGGTTTCAGCCCGCTACCTGTGCCGACTTTTGCCGCTGCCCCACCGCAACCGCCAGTAAGCTCTTATCATGCACCTTCTAGCAGCGCACCAAACCTGGCTATCAGCTCTAATCTGCCTCCTAGTTCGCCGCCAGTCAACAGTTGTCCATCTCCGCCCATAAGTTCAAGCCCTGCCTCCAGTGCACAATATGTAACAAACAGTTCTCTATCTTCTATACCACACACTTTTAGTGGCTGCACTCAGGTGAAGGCCGTACATGCTTCTGCTTTACTTGGAACCGCTGTCATTACAGTCTTGAACCAATACAATCAACCCTTCTTGTTGCGTGCTGTGTTGGACTCTGGTTCCATGCGCTCCATTATCACCACCCGAGCCGCCACCGCAATGGGTTTAGTTGTTGTGCCCGCTCAAATCCAACTGAATGGAATCTTTGAAAAAAGGACATCTGTCAAAGGCATCGTGCAGTTAAGAATATTGTCCAAACCTCAATTTGATATTGCTCTTTCTACCGAAGCTCTTGTATTAGATCAAATTGCTGGCAATCTTCCTGTCTTTCTGCTTCACCCCGCACTAAAGAATTCGTTTGCGCATCTAGACCTCGCTGATCCTAATTTTGATGAGCCTTCTGAAATCGACCTACTGATTGGTGCTGATTTATACTCCAACATCTTTATATCCGCAGAAAATTCCATTATTCCTGGTAACCCTGCCGCCTTTGCCACAATCTTTGGTTATGTTTTAAGTGGTAGATTGAGTATTGAGGACTCGCCCGCACCGCTCAACGAAATGCAGCTCATTTGCACTATGTTTGCACAGGAAGCACAGCTCAACACCATCATGAACAAATTTTGGGAAACCGAAGAGGCCATCCCCGTTCGAAAAGAGTCATTGCCCAAAGACGAGTTGTGTGAGAAACTGTACCAATCCACTACTTATCGCACCTCTGAAGGAAGGTATGTTGTGGCACTGCCTTTCAAACCTGCCGCCTCCTGCTGCTCAGCTCTGCCGCCTCCGCCTTCTGCCGCCTCCCGCCGCTCCGCTCTGCCGCCTCCGACTCGCCGCCTCCCGCCGCTCCGCTTTGCCGCCTCCAACTCACTGCCTCATTTAGAACAATCTAACAATGTTATTGTAAATAGTTTGGTTTTACCCGCATAACCTGTGACTGTCCGCGTTGCTTCGTTATCGCCGCCTTGTGTTGTCCACTCTGCCGCAACATCCTGATGACCACACCGCTGTTTGCTGCTTTGCTCCACTTAGCTGTTTTGATGACCGCACCTCTGTTGACGCTCAGCTCCACTTCTATGACCGCACCGCAGTTCATGTCTACGTGCATTCCGCAACTTGTGCTGTGCCGCCCCGCTTGTCTACTTCTATGACTGCACCGCAGTTCATGTCTACGCGCATTCCGCAACTTGTGCTGTGCCGCCCCGCTTGTCTACTTCTATGACCGCACTGCAGTTCATGTCTACGCGCTTTCCGCAACTTGTGCTGTGCCGCCCAACTTGTCTTCACAACACGCTCCCGTGTTCACACCACATCGCTCTGGACTTCTCCGCTCACTGTATTCAAGACCGCAGACCCATCGCCATCTAGTTATTGCCGACCGCCCTGCCGCAATGTACAGTGTTTGTTGCTGCTTCACCCGATTTAAAAACTGCTCGTTTTTGGGGAGGAGTATGTATGGGCCAGCTATTTGAATCAACCGCGCTCACCCACGGCCATCTAGCGTGCCATCAGCCGCTCTAAGATCGCTTAGTCCAATATGTAGTTGGCACTGTTCTCCCTCTGGTTTCCCCTGCCTTTTTGCTTACCAGCTCTCTTCCGTTTGTAACTGATTTTTGTGGAAACTTGTTGTCCTGATGCCACACGGTTGTTTTCTCCTTTTAAAGAAGTCATAAATGTATTACCGCTTCGCTTGTTTGAATTTAAACTACTACCGCGACTAGTTAGGAAAAGTTATTGTTAGAGTACTCCGCTAAATATCTAGATTTGGATCTTCTTTGTGTAATCTCTCCGCTGCGACATGGGCCCATGTATTCATCATCGCCAGTGCAAGTGAATTCCTGATTATCTGAACGTGTTACCGCCTACCAGAACGAGGAGACCGCTCTTACAGTCCACTGTGAACCCGCCATACCCAAACGAGACGCCTTTAAAGGTAACAATTTTATTTTCTGAGCTACTAAGTAACGTGTTTAGAAGTTCACCTCATTGGCTCTAACAAACCTATACATTACTTAAGCTATAGAGTTTCTTTGTTTGATTTGGAGTTTTTCTGTTGTATGCATTTATTTCTAATTTTATGAATTGTGTTACTTTGAAACATTAGCTTAACTTTGTGTTCATATTTTATTAACAAGTCACTACCAGGTGGCATCTTTTTTTTTTGTCTAGATTTATTAACTCAGTGCACAACGTAAACAAATAAAAGGTATCTAAAAATAACAATATTTAGTAATTTTCTTCATTTGCTCACCTGTATATGTTATCCTTCAGGAAACCTATAACAGCCTCACAAACCTCTGGCACTAAAATAGATACCGTATCACACTTTTGGAAACTTTAAACAAATAACTGAGACTAGTATAAGAGTCGCCACTCACCAAGAAGCGCAATGTACGGTAATAGCCAATCTTTCTCGCACTGGAATTTCTTTCCTGTAGTTGGTATCCTGTTTACTAATTATGTGTTCAATACCAACAATTAAACTTTCAAAATCGTCACTTAACATTCTTAAAAAGTTTTTTACACTGCCATCGCATCTCAATTCTCCCGTCAAAGGATCTGTATCATCTCGATTCAAATCATTTAAAAGATCGCTGCCGCTATACTTTGCTCTTGCCTGCAATGAAGGTCGAACCCAGTATCTTCTCGGTTTTTTACATTTTGATAAAATAACACACGCTGCCGCAGCAAGAACAACCTATTCAGCACTCGACATTCTACATACTGTCTGATTTTCTACATAGGTACTGTAAAGTTTAGTTGCAAGTTGCAGACCTAAAAACAAACTATGTGCCCAGGTTGCAAGTACAAGTTGCAGACTCCCATCGGCAACTAGCGTCTGCAATCGAAGTTGGCATTTTTTTGTTGCCAACTCCGGTGTAAACGCGGCTTTAGTTTACGGAGGGAGTAGACTAAAGGTAGGCGCACACAGACGATCATCGGACGGACGGCACGCATTGGACGATTAGATTGTTTTCATTTGGAGTGAGCATACCTATCCGCATCGTATAGGTAGACCGTCCGATGACGACTTGTGTACGCCTACCTTAAGTCACCCCTACCCATGGTTGACATTGTCTCTCATTTTCAAAAAATATAGGGGAATGTGGGGTTGCCCCGGTAAGCAGTCTATATGCCACCCTGTGTATTTGTACTCGTTGCTAACCACGCTAGATGCTTGGTGTGAAGAACTTATTTTTAGCTTGGTATTAGTCAGCCATTACTCTTTGGTGTACTAGTTTGTTATCAAGTTTCAACTGGTTTTTGTTATAACTTTCACATGACTTCCCAGCAATGTAAATTCTGTTTCTGTTTACACTATCATAGGTTCCATGTTGAAATCACCTTGTGTACCAATCAGGCTTCAATTTTATGTATAAACCATCGACCAAACTGATTTTACATTGGTTATCCTAAACGTTTTAGTAAAGTCATGCATTTCGGGTAGCCCCAGTAAGACACTGTGGGGTAATGGCAGTAGGTTACCGGCATTCCCAATCACTGTTTCTAATGGTTGTTTCAAGTCAATTTACTGTGAGCTTGAAACAACTGTTAACACCTTTATTTAATACATTAATATTAAAATATACTTAATTATATCCATTGAAATATATATATTATATTAATTGAAAAATATCAAAATATAATTTAAATTAATAAAAATATTCAATGGTTTAAATAGAATGGCTTTTATACTTGAGTATTTTCTTCAAGTCTCTATAATATATATTTAGATGGTTTAAGTTTGATTCTCACAAAAAATTTATGAAATTTGTTTTATAAAATTTTTTCAATTAGAAATACATGGGGAAAGTCCCTACTGCCATTACCCCAAGGGTTGGGGTAATACCGGTATGTGTAAGGGTTAAGAAAATGGTTATTTGTGCAACTAGTGCGCAAAGTGACAGTTTGCTGCACCAAAAGAAACGTTTACGCACGAGCCATAGGCGAGGGCGGAATGGTTTCTTGAGTACAGCAGAGGAACTTTGCGCACGTATTTCACATTAAATTTTTCCTACAGTTATCATTGAATATGAGAAGTGGTTGATTATGGGTAAAATGATGGCTGAAATCTATCAAATGTTCGTCTGTATATTTTTGTTATTAATAACAACTTCAATATATTTTAAACTTGATAGTCCAATTGAAAATTAATAATCGATAATTTATTCAAATTAATCCAATTAATTCGAAAATTTGAATAATCTTGAGTAAATTTTAATTTCTAAATAATTTTTCAACCAATCAATTTATGAATGAAAAAAATATTATTTGAAATAATGAATAATATTCAAAACGTATAATGTAATGAGTTCTCATTTTTATTTATCTGAAAATCAGAAAAAAATATAGATAGAACAAATTTTCATTCAAAATACACGCCAACAATGTCAACAGCTGATTGGGATGGCTGTAAGATAAATGCAAAGTATTAAGAGTACCGTACGCAAAGTAATACTTTGCGCACTAGAGCGGAAAAGTGATTCTTTGCGTTCTGTAATCAGTGCAGGAATGGTCACTTTTCAAGGTAACTGTAGAAAGAAAAAATTTTCAGGGTACTCATTTTGTCACAAAGTATCTACAAAAAAATTATATTGTAGCCTGTGATATGTGGAAGCCACAAAAAATGTTACCAGACAAAATTGGGAGTTTTACCAAAAACTAAAAAGGATGCTGCTTAACATATCTCCCCTACCTATCTTTATTGAAGTGAAGAAAAATACTCACCTTTTATAATGAAAATACTCTTTAAACATTGAAGAATACAATAAAAATTATTGCAAGAGATTTCAACTTAAATATTTGGTCTATTAAGAAAGTACCTAAGTCAATATTAGTTCCTTGCCCTACTACCATGGGTTGGGAAATTATTGCTTCCAAACATATTATGGTACAACAATTTTATGATTTCCCTTCGTGTATTTCTCGTCCATCTATTCTGAACCAAAAATTTACCTAATCTCTTTAAAAATTTGTACTAACTAGCAGTCTTAAAAATTTGAGCGTTTTGTATCTTCTGAAATATCCACACTGAAAATTAGAATAAAGAATACATTTTCTGACCTGACATGCCCCAATAAAAAGTTTGTTTTCTTATTCAGAGATTGATTTGATTTTTAAACTCTTATTCAAAAGTTACATCTGGTAACACCTAATATTATTGCTGACGCTGTATTCCATTGTAATGCTCGATCACTACAAAAACAGGTAATCTCTAATTATCATGAGGGTAAAACATTCCACCGCGGTATCAACTATCAATGAATCTTATAATCAAATACGACGTAAATATTACTGGCCATCAATGCTACAGGACGTGACTGGTTACATTAATAAATGTGCTGTTTGCTTAAAGGTTAAATATTATGACAGGAGACCCGTTCGAGTTGACTATAAAATCTCACCCTCTCCTGAAACACCGTTCGAGAAAATACAGATTGATTGCTTCCAATATGACAAAATAAAGTTTTTAACGATGACTGACTGTTTTTCCAAACGGCTAACGGTTCATCCAATAAAAAGTTTGAACCAAGTCGATATCCAAGAATGCTTAAACGACTATTTCTCTGCTTTCCCCATACCCAAAATTGTACAAATGGACAACGGACGTGAATTTGACAATGCAGGCCTACGTGATTTCCTGAGACTTTATGGCATTGAACCATATTACGTTACTCCCGGACACCCAGACTCGCAAGGTTTGGTAGAAAGGACTCATTCTACACTTATTGAAATTCTGAATGCCATTCAACTTGAAAATAAAACCAAAACCACTGAAACTAATATGAAATTATCGGTAATTGCCTTCAATAATACTCTAAACTCTTCCTTGAAAATGTCTCCTATGGAAATAACATATGGAATATCGAAAAACCCTTTTGTAAACGGAATAACAGAGATTAGTAACTTAACAACTGTACCAACAGTATCTTGAACGAGTCATCCTAGTGCATAAAATGATTAAGAATAAAATTGAAGTAGAAAAACAAAAACGTACTGAGAAATTGAATGTTAATCGTGAGAAGAATGTTGAAATTGAAAACGAGCCACACATAAAATCGACATTTAATAAGAAAACAAAACCGAAATTCATCAAGGTAAATATTACGATACAACACAACAATTAATGTCTTTTTAATGGTTTAGGATCCGCGATTTCGTGGAACACTGGAAACATGGATGCTGATGATAAGGAAAGATATGAAAAAAATTTGCAGACAGTCCAATCTAATGAATATCATCTTAGTAACAATGTAGACACAAGCAATTTGCTGTAAATCAGAAATTAATTAACGAATTCAATAATGAGATGAAAGTAATCAGAGCGAATAATCTAAAAATCAGCAATTACTTTAATTTTTTGTTCAATGAATCCAACCAAATGGAAATGAATCAGCAATCCTCTTTGTTATTCGACTCGCTCCTGAATAATAAAATATCTGACATTGTAACTAGTCTCGAATTTTGTAAATTGAAAATACTCCATTCTTCTATTATTTCTCTTGATGATATTTTTCTCCTACAAAAAAACTCAAATGTCAGCTTTATTTCAAATAAAATTAGTGTGTTATGGAAACTAAGCAAAGTACATTGTGGAATATTTAAAGACCATATTTCATATTTTGTGGACGTACCGCTATTGTCAACTGTTTATGAAACGTTTTTTCTATTGTCTTATCCTGTCATTGTCGGTAACGATATTTTAACAACTATTACGCATCCTTCTTTTGTTCTTAGAAATGACAAATTATTTTCTGGAAATTGTGAACTCATTTATGATGATTATTATTGTAGTGCAGTAAGCGAACTTAATGATATATGTATTGAGCAATTATTAAATGATAGGAATCTAGACGGATGTAGTAAGATAGTTTTGAAAGACGGAGATTCTTTCATAAAATAAGTAGAAATAGTTGATAGTTTTATATTATTTAATTTTAGTACATATAATTATGGTTCTGAATACTGATGTGAACAAGAATATTACTCTTTTTTTAATAAGAAAACGCAATTGTTGAAAATTAATAGCTCAGAAACACTGATTGGTTACTACAAACCAAATATATTTTGGGAAAACGAAATTGTACTTCCAACTGAATTTGTAGAAAACAAACGACTATCCAACTTCAACTTTGATCAAGTACATACTGCTAATATAAATTTTCAAAAACTTGATGTTCTAGATGAGTTACCTCTGACCGATAATCGAAACCTATGTATTATTCTATTGCTTATTTTTACTGTAATTTTATTGATTGTTATAATATTTCTCAAACGGCTGTTTATCTGGCACAAACTTTGTAACTTAATCTGTTGTAAATCTGAAGTTGAAAATGATACTGTGCAGCGTGAACCAGAACAAATAGGCCATAGACTACCATGTACTTAGTTTATAATACTTTGAATATAATATATATTTTTTCTTTCTTTGAAGCTGAGGGCAGCTTCACTCTTAGGGGGGAGGAGTTACATCTGGTAACACCTAATATTCGCTGAATATGATAATATGACGCTGTATTCCATTGTAATGCTCGATCATAGTACTTTTAGTCAGTCTACTGCCAAACTTCACCGAGAACACTTCTCTCTTATTCGCTATATATTTCATAATTATGTATTTGAAAATAAAGTTTTCTTTTTAAAAAGGTGTTTGGTTACCCCAGAACTATAACTAAAGATTAAAAATCAGTTCATTATCCGAAATAGTATGATCAATACAGTAGAAAGTAAATCTGCAGGGCATCAGTAAATACATGATTATAAAAGGGTATTAATAAAACAAGTCAATAAACTTTTAAAATAATTTGTATAAATTTATAAAGCTTTAAGAATACATTCAACAGTAGAAAACATAGTCATAGAGAATTTGTAATAAATTGAAAATTATCTGAGGCATCTAACATTTTGTTGTTTGCAAAATATCATATTTTAAAATGACCTAATCAATATAAAATGGAATGACAATAATTATTCTGGAAAATGTGTTACAGTAATAAATTATTAAAAATAAATATCACAATTGATTTTTTAAATCATTTATCCAAGAGAGAAGGCACACGAATAATGATATATATCCTTCAACAAGAAACAAAACATTTAAATGTAATAAATTCAATGGAAAGTTAATAAATATCATGATTCTTTTACCTAAACCTGAAATTAATCTTAAGAAAAATCTCAATAGTTTGAAAGTTATAAATAGAAGTGATATTTGATAGAGTTTGAGAATAATAACGAACGATCTCAACCACCAACAATTTACCAACAAACAGATAATTAAATCCATTTTGATCATAGGGGAAAAGAAAAATACCATTACGATCTCATACGATTCAGTTAATGTAAATTACCTTAAATTTTTGAATTTTAACAAAATCATTCATATACTCTTATTAGTTGAAAGAGTAGATGTTATTGACTCCTTGACATGTTTAAAATTTAATGTCCATTGACACCGTTTGTTTTGATGGCAGACGTTTGGATTCCATTTGTTATTTTTGTAGGTGAAACAAGCGGTCTGTAGCCATTAGGGTTCATTGTTTGCCATCTCCAGAAATCTTCACCTGAAACAATACAATCGAAATAAATAGTTATACTTATTACATAGATGTCATGAGATTATTCAATTTGCTTCACTGTCAATTAATACTATGACAATCAGTTCCAAATCAAGTGAGTAGAGAATAGTATCTTCAAGATTTTTGTCCTTAGTAGAACGAAGTAGTCCTACACAGCAATATAGGCCTTGTGATGCTACAAAATTTTCTCTATATAAAAATTGAATCTCCGATTCGATATTCAAAATCGATAAAAGTCGATAATCAATATCAATGTCTGTGTAATCGAGAAGTGTGCAGATAACTTATTTCTATCAGTTGTATAATTATTGAGAAAATGTACATGACACTTTTTTCATCAGCTGTTCAATGATATTGGAATATTTAGTAAATTCGTTTTCTAAATTAACAAATATAATTATAATCAAGATGAAGGTTAAATAAAATTCGAAACAGGTTAGAAATAAAGTTTTGTTGAACATATGAAATGATATAAAATGTAACTTATTATTTTTAAGTTGTTAGATTATGATGGCACTGATGTGATGTAACCAGGGCGTCTCCCAAATATTGTTCTCTTCCCTTTTGAAAATGGCTGCTGGATGTTTTGTGCTTTAATTTTCGGCTCTGTTAAATTTTCATCAATATGATATGTTTAATGTAAAATTGTTCATTTGTGTTTTTAAATGTATTATAAATCAAGTGATATGATGCACATATCTACGTAAATGAATTTTGTTCTTTTCTTGTTCAGAGAGCCAAATTCGTGAGGCAGTGGCAAGATGGCCGGCGACAAATCATCAGCGTGTGGTGTCTGTAATAAAATTGTTGAAAATAATGACAAAGGTTTATGTTGCTACGGATTTTGTAAAAAATGATTTCACATGAAAATTGGGAGAAAAAGTTAAGTGGTTCTGTGCGACTTGCCTTGTTATGTTAACTCAAGTGGTTGAGAATGAAGCTTCATCCCGTAAAAATGAAAACATTTTGTTGGAAATTTCTAAAAAGATCGATAAACTTCTTTTAAGCTTATCAAAAAACCTAATAGATACCTACAAGTTTAAATATGCAGGTATGTGGAAATTCAGTATCGTATGAGCAGTGTTCTTCCCGTAAAAGCTCAGCATTCAACAAGTTCAAACTCTACAACTAAATTCTACCTGTAACGTGAGTACTCCAAAAATTGATTTGACTTCAAATTATGTGAATGATTTGTGCTTAAGACAAAAAACTGATTCATTACAAAATGGAAGTGTTAAAAATAGTGTAGCAAATTTCGAAAAAATAAACTCTTCAATTCATTTGCTGAAAAACAAAAAAGTACATTTCAAAAATCCACGTTCACAAGTGTTTCACCTCTAAATTCACCAATTAGACCATTCAGATACTTCTCCTAAGAACAATGTAGTATTTTGTACAGGAAATGAAACAGGACTTAGAACAAAAAAAAAAAAAAAAACAGAAAAACACATTGAAAGCAGTAGTAAGACTGGTTATATTTTTCTTTCTAGAATTGAATGTTCTAAATCATGTGATACAGTGAAGAAATTTCTGATTGATAGGAATATTAGACAAATAGAGTGTGTTAAACTTCGTACTAAATTTGATAATTACAAATCATTCAAGATTGAGGTGCCTGTTGAATTTATAGTGAGACTGATAAATGCTGATTTCTGGCCTTCTGGTGCTCTGGTACGTAGATTTTTTGTCTCAAATAAGCAAGTTGTGAACTCTCGTGTTTTTTTAGGGAGACCAAGATCACAGAGTGTGTAAATTTTGAATCTGACAATAGTGTTGACAAGAAGATTGACCTTGTTCTGGGTCACTGGAATGCCCAGTGTTAGATACAAGCAGGATCTTCTTTCAATGTTTGTTGAAAAACATGAGCTTGACATATTATGTGTTTGTGAACATTTTCTGACTGTGGGTGAGGCAGATTTTACTCACATATCTCTGACCTTACACTTGCATTGATTTTTTGTAGAACTGTGACCAGATGTGGGGGCTCTGCTCTTTACATTCGGAAAAATATTGATTTTACAGTGATTGATGTGTCTGCACTGTGTAAAGAACTTGACTTGGAAGTAGTGGCTGTGATGGTGCCTGCTTACCATATTATATGTGTTTCATTGTACCACTCTCCTAGTGGTAACTTTGACAGTTTCTGTGACTTATTTGAATGTTTGCTTGTTTTATTGAATAGACACTCCAACTATAGGATTGTAATAGCTGGGGACTTTAATGTGAATTTTATTGGTGATGACACAAAAGCAAGATATGTTAAGGATCTTATGAGAATTGATGGCCTTTACATGACTTGTACTGAGCCGACCAGGGGAGCAGCCTGCTTGGACAATGTTGCTGTGAGTTTTCAGCCAGGCGTTTGCAGCACTCAAGTGATTGAGCTTCATGGTGATGACCACTCTGCTCTGGTAACAGCTTTCCAAAATTGCAGCTCTTCTGTGGTGAATGATGTATTACCTTCTTGGCATGCCAACTATAATTTCAGAAAAATACCTATACATGATGCTGCTCTGACCCTTTTTAGAGATGCACTGGCCGGCACCCACTGGGAGGCTGTGCTCCATGACACAAATTACCTGTTTGGAACATTTTTCCAGTATTTCCGGGAGAAGTTTAACAACTTTTTTCCGGAAATTGTCAAGCCACATCGCAATCAAGGACCAAAAAAAGCCCAGGCCGTGTGAAAAGTCATCTTGAGTGGTACACTGATGATCTTGCGAGACTCAAGGGAATCATGCTTGCCCTAAAAGATAGATGTGAGCGTGGCAATGGCGATGACAGAGAAAGATACCGTCGGGCCAAATCCATCTACAAAAAAAAATTAAGCAAGCTAGAAAGTTGGCAACAGCATCTAAAATTGAGAGTGCACCAGATCGTTGCAAGGCTGCATGGGATGTGATAAACTCACATAGATCAATGCCGAAGAGACAACTTGACTTTGCAAGTCCTGACTCTTTCAACAGTTTCTTTATAGGGTCAGTGAATGGCACAGTGAGTGCATTGCCTGTTTTTCCTGAGGATCCAGTTGAGCTTCTGGCTGCACGAGTATCACCCACGTACGCTCGTCTTTCTGTCTTCTGTCCAGTCACTCAAATGGCCCTTAAGAGGATAATACGGTCTTTTAAACCATCCAGGAGTCCTGATATCTACGGCATGTCTGCTTATATGCTTCGGGAGGTGATTGATTCTATTTCAGATCCCCTGGCAGCAGCTGTCTGAGAACTGGTGTTTTTCCAGATTTCCTGAAGACCTCAAAAACCGTTCCTGTCTACAAGAAGGGGGACCACCAGAGCCTTAACAGCTTCAGGCCAATTTCAGTGACTCCAGTGTTTGGAAAGGTGATTGAAGCAGTCATCAAGCCCCAGCTTGAGAACTTCTTTGAAAGACAAAACCTTCTTTCGAGTATGCAGTTCAGTTTTCGAAGAGGGAGGTCTACTGTGGATGCAGTAAATAAAGTGGCTGAACGTATTGGACAGGTGTTTGGGAATGGAGAGTCTCTGGAGCTGACCTTGTGCGACCTGAGCAGAGCCTTTGATTGTGTTGACCATTGCATCCTGATTGAGAAACTGCACTTCTATGGTGTAGTGGACTCAGCGCTATCCATTCTGGAGTCCTATCTGGCTGGGAGGCAGCAGGTGGTGTCTCTGGGTGGAGCTTCTTCATGTCCACGCCCTGTGAGCCACGGTGTACCTCAGGGATCAATCCTGACCGATCCTATTTATAATTATGATAAACGACCTCGACAGTGATGGTTCAGCGCTCTTGTTTGTGGATGATACATCATTGATGTCATCTGGACGTGACCTTCATCAGGTGTTGGAGATGTCAGCTGATCATCTACGGTCTTCAACTTCATGGTTCCTGGCAAACCGATTCCAGTTGAATGCAAACAATATCCAGCATGTCATCTGCAGCTTGTCAAGAAACCTTCCTGGTGATCAAGACCCTGTCAAGCTGCTGGGTTTTGTTCTGGACAATAAACTCAACTGGGCCAGCCATATTCAGCATGTGACCACAAGACTGTCCAGAACTTGTTTTCTGCTGCTGAAGCTGAGGGGTCATGTGACTGAGACCTATTTAGTCATGGTGTATCACGCGCTCTTGCACTGTCACGTTTCCTATGGCCTACTCATGTGGGGTCATTCAGCAAAGGTTGTGGACATACTGAAGCTGCAAAAACGGGCTGCCAAAATCATCACCGCAAGCGATTATTGCGCACACTGCAAGCTCCTTTTTGTTAGACTTGGAATTCTAACAGTGATCTGCCACTTCCTACTTCTCTGTCTAATGTATGTCATAACACCAGACATCGAGAGCTGATTGTATATTCCCAGAGTACGCCTTCAGAGATCACAGGTGTGTTTCAGGAGTTCGGCATTGTGATTCTTCAATAGGCTGCATACAGGAGTAAAACAGTTGGATTTGAGAGCGTTCGAGAGAGTTGTATCCAAGCACTTGAAAAGCAAGGCGTACTACAGTGTTAGTGAATATATGAGTGATGATTTGTCGGAAATGCTGTTAAAACATTTCTACATGCCTTATGTATGTTTTTGTTTTTGTGTATTGTATTTTATGTTTTTGACACCATCGATCCCATATTATGGGTAAAGGATGCAGATTCAGGTATAAAGGTATAATTAGTATAATGTAAAGTCAAAAATCCACATAGCGTCGTGTTTCCAAACAAGATGAGTATAATTTTTAGTTTGTATGATTTTTATCTGTTATTTCCATCTGAAACACGTTAATTCTAGTGTTAAGAAGATTTTTGAGCTGATTTTTATGATTATACCCAATGTTGTTCAATAATTTTCAATCCATATCTGATCTGCTTGAATATTTTTATGTAATTTGCAATTTTCAAATGACTAAAAGATATCATGAAACTATAATTTGATTTGCTCTAAACTGGAGTTCTTATTCAGAAACAGTGAACCCATTCATAATTTCTGCCAAGATATTGCTGAAAGAAACCGATAGCTTTTCTTTAGGTCATAGGTGAAAACTATCAAATCTTTTGGAGAAATTTGGTAGCATGGCAGCCTATATGGGGAAATATGAATAAGCAAGTAAAAATATAAGAAAATTGAAATTTATAGTGTTAGTTTCATGGAATTTGAGTTAATTTAATCTAATTTGGTTTACAATCAATCATGATTTTCAATGAATATCTTTGTTGATCTGTACAAAAAGAGCAGGATATTATACGAGATTGAGAATCTTATAAGAAAAACTTACACATTTGTTCAATCGTAAATTTAGCCTTCCATTCCAATTCCTTCTCGGCCAATTCAGTATTGGCATACATTGAAACGATATCGCCTTCCCTTCGGTCTTCAACGTTGTAAGGCACCTTTGTTTTTGTGACTGATTCAAAGGTTTTCACCAATTCCAACACAGATACACCTCTACCAGTTCCCAAATTGTAAGCCTGAAAATTACAAAATGAAAGAGAACCAAACCCACAATATCAGATGAAATACTATTGAGTTGATCACAAATGTATACTTTTTCATTTAGCACTACAAAAAAGTAAACCATGTATCGATTGTTCAAGAGCTCAACTCGATAAACAATAAAACAAAGAACCACCGTATCCTACTTGAAAGGAGGCAATGAATGGCAGAGACTATATTATTGATATACAACTAATTGTCACAAGAACCCATTTGAAAAAATGACATTACAATATTAAACTTATGAAAGTAACTAATTTATTTCTTTATTTTCTTAAAGCAAATAATATTCTCATTATATTATAACACCCCGATGAACTCAAACGTTCTTCTCACATTCTCAAAAATGATAGAAACAATCTTACCTGAAGTTTAAGATGTGTCTTTTGAAGTTTTTCTAAAGCTGCTACATGTCCTGATGCTAGATCCATTACATGGATGTAATCTCGTACTCCTAAAAAATAAAAAAAATATTCAATTTTTCTAGAGACAATGAGGTCACGAGACGAACTGAATTGGATGTGATAAGAGCAGAAGAAAAACTGAATGAAAAGACTGAAAGAATGAAAGACATGCAGTGAGACATTGGCACGCAGGAACGATAATTAATATTTTAAAAAGTTTTTAGCTTTTGAGTTTCTAAAAGCTTTTGTTTGCAGAGGAGGATGTCGACATGAGCCCTAGAATTATTTGTGAGTTAGGGAAGGGATGATGGTGAAAGATGTTAGGACTCAAAGTTCTAGGTTGTTTCCTTTCGTTTTCAATGGTAAGAAATCTTCAACAAAACTTCGATTAAGTTGGTCAACACTCAAAGTTCCAGAGAGTAAGCTCAAACCAAATCGAAACATATTAAAATATATAGAATTATACGAACCTGAACTTAATTCAATTTACACTACAGATTTATGAAGACTAGATATGGTTAGAAACATACAGAAAACTTGATATCTCTATTATAATTCCTCACTATCAACTTATCACTCATCACATAATATTCTCAATTGATTCTCACTCACCGGTCCCGTCAACTGTATTATAATCGCCACCGAAAATAGTTAGATGAGGCTTATTTCCGATTGCTACCTGGGCTATATAGGGCATGAGGTTGGTGAACGCTTTGGTCGGATCCTCTCCTATCAGGCCGGACGGGTGAGCGCCAACTGGGTTGAAGTATCGCAGAGATATTATGTTCCAGTTCTGTTCAACGAAAAAAGTATACAATTTTATAATAATGTTATCATTTATATATTATTGGATAATTTACAATATGTGAGAACTATATACCATTAAAACGAGATGTTGGATTGAAGAAGGATACAAAGATACAAAACATAAATGTGACAATCAATACTACTGCTAACTATAGGACAAATTGATAAATTGAACTGGATAGAGTACATTTCCAAGTTAGACTTTCAATTTTTAAAATACATATTATATAATAAAAACATAATAATAATTATAACGAGAAAGAGCTAATATTAGTAGTGAATAAAACTAAATGGAAATAGTACCATTTAAAAAAAAAACTTCATGATTCTTTTAAAAACAATAGACTTCTACAAATTAATTTTTTAATTTGTGTTTTTCCGGAAAATATTAATATTTTCATTTTAAAAAAACATAAGATATGAAAAGAAATTCATACAAACAATAAAAGAACTGATGTGAAGGTAATGTGTCGTAGAAAATGAAATCATACTACATTATCTTCTAATGTCTACTCATAATTCAGTATAGAGTGGTCTACGTTATAATGGCAGTGGAGAAAGATAGGAGAACAACGTTGCCGGTTCTCACCCTTGCCACTGTCTTCTTTAGAGGATAGCTGATACCGATTTATTTGATGTAATATCAACTGTTCATTCTTGTCTAAAATAATCAATTAAAATTAAAGCACCAAGGAAATATATTTTCCAATGATTAAATAATAAATGATCATAATTGAGATAAAATAATTTGTCAATTAATTATATTTTGACACTGAACACGATCTGGCAACGTTGTAGTTCCGGGCTAGACAAGGATAGCGCTATCTGCTTTGTCGAATGATAGACAAGGATAACAACACCACTGTCAATCGAATAATGCCATTATAAAGTGGACCTCACTATAGGAAAGCTTTCCTGGATATTTCAAGTAGTAAGGATGTGAATAGAAATTATGTTATAGAGGGATGAGATGGGAAGAAAATAGTCTGGTCCAATATACCAGAGGAGAAAATCAGCAACAAGCACATAAATCGGAAGAATTCTATCTAAAACAGTTCATTGAAAAAACACCTACTTATTAAAATTAAAAAAAAATTGCAGCATGCCGTGACAATTTCAATTCAATTCAATAATTCTTTATTGTCATATACAGTGCACAAGAATACATAGATAATATCTATAGCATATATTATATGCTTTTAGTCTATAGGAATAAATATCAATTTACAAAGATGTATTGCATTATCGACCTAGAATATTATTGCTAAGCCATAAAAAGTTTGCAAGACTTGCAAAAAATTAACAAAACTTGCAATTCTGTTATTCAAAATTCGGAGCCATCGGTCGACGACTGCATCGCAAACATGCCCACTATACTGTATATTATTTAATAACAAACAACCACGACACAGCCACCAACCGATGGCCCAAAACAACTAGCCTATTAGCCTATACGAAATATAACTTATCTTTCAAAATACATCATTGACTTGCACCGACACAACAACAAAGGAATTAGTCCCACATGAGTCTTAGACTTGTGTGTGGGACGAGTATCATTATGCTGTGATATTTTGTGACTAAAATAGTAGTTTAGAGAAATAAATTAATATAACCTTTACAGATTTAGAAAGAAGAGCAAAGAACAAACGGCAATACAAGAGAAGAAGAAAAAGATTTATGTAGACCTGTGGGTTAGTTAAGGAATTAGTGAGTTAGTTAGGATTCCATACTTGAGCTAATTTATTATTAAATTATGGTAGAATCCTAAGGTTGGAAAAACTTCAATAAATAATTCTGGCTTCATTAGCACTGTTGCAATATTTATTTCAGTTCAGGTAGAGATCGAGAAAAAAATTGATAACGAAATTTTTATCCATTCGCCTTCTCGATTTACTATGTATTTTTTGACATTATAATATTGGAAAAAATCTTATTAACAAGGACATGTGATATTTATTATGTAACTTGGGTCCTGTTAACAATGTTTCACACTACTTCATACCTTATACGAACTGAGTTATTAATAGAAGACAAACCTTCTCAGCATGTACAAGATCTCTTAGCATCTGTTCAATGAACAACTTGGTCCTGCCGTAGACGTTGGTAACATTACCGGTAGGATGCGTTTCGGTGATTGGAAGCAATTGTGGGTTACCATACACTGTGCATGAACTGGAAAATACCAGCTGGTAGCAGTTGAATTGTTTCATAACCTACAACAATAAAGTTACAACAAACAGCATTAATCAATTGCGATATACAGGTTAAATTTCTCATATTATCAATCGAAATGTCAAGACATTACTGGTAAAACTTCATTCGTAGTGTTTAATTCCATGGGGGAAAACTCCTGGTTCTTGTAAAGGACATAGGTATTGGTTTGCCTAACTAACATATTACTTGGGAACACAATAAGCTTCGGTTGACGTGTGGGGTTCTTAGAACCTTTGGATCCTTGAATCCGTCCCTTCGAAAACAATAAACAATAAACAATGGGGGGAAAATCCTGATGGAGCCCTAGGTAAATTATGTTAACACTAAATCCAGTATGTTTGTGTTTCTAGCAAGGATTCTAGAAATGGGAGAGGGATATTAATTCCGGAACAAGTTCAATCAAATGATTGATTTTTCAGAATCAATCCATACAAGATACGTATAATGGAAAACGAATAATAAATCTATACATATTATTTGCCAACTAAACAAAATATAACTACAAATCTATAATACTCTAATTGGATAGAAGTTTTGACTTGATTTCAACAAGAATTGAATGGTATAGTGATAGGATGATATAACTAGAATGGTATAGTACTAGAATATATAACTGAAAAATAACTATTTTATGCTAGAATGACTCACCTCTAAAAGATTTATAGCTCCAATGATGTTATTCTTGTAATAGAATAGTGGAATTTGCATTGATTCTCCCACAGCTTTCATTGCAGCAAAGTGTATTACACAGTCTATTTGATGCTGTAAACAAAAATAAATTATTCTAAAGACTTGTTGAAATTCAATCAAACTTAAATGATTTTGGCAATAAAAATTGGATCGAATATTTTGATAACATTTTGAAAGAATGAATACAGAGTTAAAAGACGAGCTACCGAAATCCACTAGCCTAACCAAATTTTTTGCTCAATATCAATCTACAATCTTACTGGTACTTTCAATATTAATATTGTATTAATATACTAGGGCTGATGTACTATATTAATAGCATATTTCTCAATCTCAAAATTAATGCTGAAACAATACGATTTTATTGAGATATTACATGCAACAGTTAAGAAGGTTGGTAGGTAGTGGGGAGGAAGAGCTTAGTGTAGTTTTACTATTTAAAGCGTTGCATACCAGATTTGGGAGCATTTTTCAAAAATCGGGTGAGTATATTTGAAATTAACTAACGGCACACCAGAATGTCAAGAATAAATATAATATTATATAGAAAAGAATTGGCTTATACATATACGGGATAGGAAATACATGAATGTTGCATCATCACATCTGAACTACAGAACTGATTCACTTGGAATTTTGCATGAAGATTATTAATTTACCGAGGATGGTTGTAGGCCTGTTTTCAGTTTGTCAAGTTTACAATTCGTCCAGTCATTATTATCAGAATACCTTTTCGAAAATGTAAATGAGTTTGTCCTTGTCAAGGAGATCGGCCTTGTAGAAGGAGACCGACTTGCCGGTGATCTGTTGCACTCGCCGCAGACTGGGCGCCTGCTCATCCCCGCCATCCTCACCTGTTGCACCGCTGCTCACGCTGTTGGCAAAGTTGTCGATGGCGATCACGTTGTAGCCGGCGTTCTGCAGCTCCACGATGCAGTGACTGCCTATGTAGCCCGCGCCGCCCGTCACAAATATATTCCTCCATTTTGGCATTATCACAAGTTTTCTAGAAAAAAAAAACGAGAAACATTACATTTTAGAAACTTTGTAATGTTACAGAAATTTGAAAACTCAATCAACAAGTTCAATTTGAGTGGAATTTGTTGTACGCAGAAAACTTGAATTGGTTCATACAAATGAATAAAGTTTTTCCCTATAACTATAAGTGCTTACAGGTACAGACACGAACACGCGAATTTCACTTTTGATCAGCTTACAGTATTATATCCGTATTTGTACAGAAACAGTAAGATACAGATAATATAACGATCATAGAGCATCAGCTGGTGAAAAGCGAAATGCGAGTGTTCGTGGCGCAAACATCTGTACAGTACGCACGCACCTTATTACAAATGAAGTAGAAATTGACTTTGTGTCATTTTGTCAGTTTTCTGTGAATTGTACTTTTGTATGGAAAAATACCGAACTATATTTTTTTGTAAAATTAATCTCGAACAACTTAGGTATAATACCAGAGAATGATATTACACAACATTCAATTTAGTTTAGGATCTTTTCCCAATGATCTGGAGTATTTAAAATTGAGTATGTGGGTATTGAACAAATTAGGTCTAATAAAAGAGTCATTGGACAAAATTTAATTTAGTTAGGATTTTTATAATGCTGGGAATTAAGGCTTGTGGAGTTTTCGACAGAATCAGTGCTTTCCAAATTGTTTGGAATTACTGAATTCCAGAATTTTCTTGTTTAAAGTGTCTAATATTCTAAACTAGTAGTGATGACTGCGATATTGAAAAAGGATAAAAAATAAGTGTTTGTGAACATTTCAATATTTCTATTGAAATAAGTTGTTGGAAATTGAACAATTAATCAGTTTTTGGAAACAATTAATGTTTCTTATCTTGAGAAACATTCCGTAACATATCCGACATTGATGACATATTAGTAGAGATTGAAAGAGTAGGCCTACCGTATTAGAGAAGAATTCACTTCTCAGTGGTTCAAACCACCTAAAATTATTATTTATAGGTCCAATGAGCCTAGCTTCGTCCCTCTCCCTCCATTACCCAACGCATAAACCAAGCGCTGATGTGGGTGTCGTTATAATGAAATAGCATTATTGTGTGCCACTTTTTAGTGATATAGTAAGCTAATAAAATTAAAACGAAATAAAAATCATTAGGTACACTTTTTATTTTATTAATAAAGTCATAGGCTGGGCCATATTCTATTAATAATAGAATATAAAAAGGGTACTTGATGATTTTTATTTGTTACTAATAAAATATAAGAAGGGACTTGATGATTTTTATTTTATTTCAATAATATTATTGTAGTAATAGTATAAAGGAAAAGCGAATAAGCTGATAAAACGATTAAAATTTACATTTATAAGAGTTGAGGGAGGTGATCATAGAAATATTAATAGGTAAAACAACTAATTAATTCCAGGAGCTGACTTATTAACAGGATTCGACCACCCATATAGTTCTTGTTGAAGCCCAGACAACCTTCTGGTGATGTGCATCTAGCAGCCTACATTATGTATATGTTATGAGATGATCATCGGCCTTAGTCCTTCAACTTGACATATGACATGCGTAGATCACAATTCATACGTGTGAAGTTATGAACTGAGCAAGCAAACTGAATTTAAGAAAACATTCGTTTGCGGCGTGCTAGTCTGGCAAACTGGATTTGATGATAGCCAAGCAAAATAGAGCCTATGAATGGAAATTGTACAAATCGAATAAATTCTGATAACGTGGATTTAACCAAATAAAGCCTTGCGCATACCAACACGAGATGAGTGTGGGATACTGGACTATGACGGCATAATCACAGCTATTTCATTTTATTTTTTATGATGTATTTTGTATGTAAACTCGGATTTCATAAAAAAAAACTTGTAAAATTACAGTAGTTATTACTCTCAGTATTTACCACACGATAAGGCTACAAAGTAAATTTTGACAGGAAGCCTCATTATAGAACAAACAGGTTATTTAAGTTCTCTTCTTCATAATGTAGGATATTATCCAATAGTCATTTCATTATTTTGTGGCGTAAATATATCATTTTTACCATGATTTGTTTCTTAACCTCTTCATTCTTTACTAGCTAGTCTCCACATTCCACAAACTAAGTTCAGCACATTGTTTTACTATCCATTCATTATCCTAATTTTTACTAAGTTATATTTTATATAGACATGTTACATAAATTCTACATTTTCATAGACTTTTTGAATTGCATACAATACAGTTAAAAAAAAATCAAGAAATAGCACAGCCTAGTCAACAGAAGAGGGAAGAATCCTTCAACACTCAGCAGGCTATAAGAAAAAAGCGGATTAGAGATAACAAATTATATTTTCACGAGAAAATGTCAAAATCCTCATATAAATTTAGGAGACAGCATTACAAAGATTCAGACGACATTCCCGAGCCTTCGTAGTAATGGCCAAGTTCAGTTCAAAAGGCCAACGACCTTAAATGACGACTGTATACAAGGAGAAGTGAAAACACTTCAATTACACACTGAGCCATCCAGACTAGACAACCTCCACTACGCGGACGTGCAATTAGGTGCGTAAGGTCCATGGAAGCTGGCTCCTAGATTCAACTATGCGATGTTTTGTCTATAAAGCTGCGCGTGTACTAAGTCGGTGGGGCGGCGCGCAGGAGAGCGGAAAATTGAAGGTCCGTGCACTAAGTCGGACGGGCGGCGCGACGCGGCGCTGTTTTGGACTAGTTAGTCGTGACGTAGACTTGTCAATTGCGATTTGAATTAAGACATAGTTGTTGAAGTTAGAGTTCTAATTTGAAAATAAAAATTACTCTTCAAATATTAACATACTCTGTCGCTTCAACATCTTAAATATGCTTATAATATTACCTCTTAATATTAACATCTTAAATATTGCATAATATTAACCAGCTGAAATCATGTGTCAGAGCGTGTGATAGCTCTTAAATTGCCTCAGCTGAGAAGAAGGACGAAGGAGTGTGTCAATTTTGTTGTCCAACGAACTTGTCCTGTTCGAAGAATACGTGCTCAAATCAAATGTATATACGTGCCGTATATCGCCTTACAATCTCCGTCCTATATATATATATATATATATATATATATATATATATATATATATATATATATATATATATATATATATATATATATATATATATATATATATATATATATATATATATATATATATATATATATATATATATATATATATATATATATATATATATATATATATATATATATATATATATATATATATATATATATATATATATATATATATATATATATATATATATATATATATATATATATATATATATATATATATATATATATATATATATATATATATATATATATATATATATATATATATATATATATATATATATATATATATATATATATATATATATATATATATATATATATATATATATATATATATATATATATATATATATATATATATATATATATATATATATATATATATATATATATATATATATATATATATATATATATATATATATATATATATATATATATATATATATATATATATATATATATATATATATATATATATATATATATATATATATATATATATATATATATATATATATATATATATATATATATATATATATATATATATATATATATATATATATATATATATATATATATATATATATATATATATATATATATATATATATATATATATATATATATATATATATATATATATATATATATATATATATATATATATATATATATATATATATATATATATATATATATATATATATATATATATATATATATATATATATATATATATATATATATATATATATATATATATATATATATATATATATATATATATATATATATATATATATATATATATATATATATATATATATATATATATATATATATATATATATATATATATATATATATATATATATATATATATATATATATATATATATATATATATATATATATATATATATATATATATATATATATATATATATATATATATATATATATATATATATATATATATATATATATATATATATATATATATATATATATATATATATATATATATATATATATATATATATATATATATATATATATATATATATATATATATATATATATATATATAAGAAGGGACTTGATGATTTTTATTTTATTTCAATAATATTATTGTAGTAGCAAATATTATAATACAATAGTATTATTATAGTAATAGTATAAAGGAAAAGCGAATAAGCTGATAAAACGATTAAAATTTACATTTATAAGAGTTGAGGGAGGTGATCATAGAAATATTAATAGGTAAAACAACTAATTAATTCCAGGAGCTGACTTATTAACAGGATTCGACCACCCATATAGTTCTTGTTGAAGCCCAGACAACCTTCTGGTGATGTGCATCTAGCAGCCTACATTATGTATATGTTATGAGATGATCATCGGCCTTAGTCCTTCAACTTGACATATGACATGCGTAGATCACAATTCATACGTGTGAAGTTATGAACTGAGCAAGCAAACTGAATTTAAGAAAACATTCGTTTGCGGCGTGCTAGTCTGGCAAACTGGATTTGATGATAGCCAAGCAAAATAGAGCCTATGAATGGAAATTGTACAAATCGAATAAATTCTGATAACGTGGATTTAACCAAATAAAGCCTTGCGCATACCAACACGAGATGAGTGTGGGATACTGGACTATGACGGCATAATCACAGCTATTTCATTTTATTTTTTATGATGTATTTTGTATGTAAACTCGGATTTCATAAAAAAAAACTTGTAAAATTACAGTAGTTATTACTCTCAGTATTTACCACACGATAAGGCTACAAAGTAAATTTTGACAGGAAGCCTCATTATAGAACAAACAGGTTATTTAAGTTCTCTTCTTCATAATGTAGGATATTATCCAATAGTCATTTCATTATTTTGTGGCGTAAATATATCATTTTTACCATGATTTGTTTCTTAACCTCTTCATTCTTTACTAGCTAGTCTCCACATTCCACAAACTAAGTTCAGCACATTGTTTTACTATCCATTCATTATCCTAATTTTTACTAAGTTATATTTTATATAGACATGTTACATAAATTCTACATTTTCATAGACTTTTTGAATTGCATACAATACAGTTAAAAGACGACATTCCCGAGCCTTCGTAGTAATGGCCAAGTTCAGTTCAAAAGGCCAACGACCTTAAATGACGACTGTATACAAGGAGAAGTGAAAACACTTCAATTACACACTGAGCCATCCAGACTAGACAACCTCCACTACGCGGACGTGCAATTAGGTGCGTAAGGTCCATGGAAGCTGGCTCCTAGATTCAACTATGCGATGTTTTGTCTATAAAGCTGCGCGTGTACTAAGTCGGTGGGGCGGCGCGCAGGAGAGCGGAAAATTGAAGGTCCGTGCACTAAGTCGGACGGGCGGCGCGACGCGGCGCTGTTTTGGACTAGTTAGTCGTGACGTAGACTTGTCAATTGCGATTTGAATTAAGACATAGTTGTTGAAGTTAGAGTTCTAATTTGAAAATAAAAATTACTCTTCAAATATTAACATACTCTGTCGCTTCAACATCTTAAATATGCTTATAATATTACCTCTTAATATTAACATCTTAAATATTGCATAATATTAACCAGCTGAAATCATGTGTCAGAGCGTGTGATAGCTCTTAAATTGCCTCAGCTGAGAAGAAGGACGAAGGAGTGTGTCAATTTTGTTGTCCAACGAACTTGTCCTGTTCGAAGAATACGTGCTCAAATCAAATGTATATACGTGCCGTATATCGCCTTACAATCTCCGTCCCTCAACCATTACCACACAATGCAGTTCTATCCATTTGTAGAAGACAGTTTGATTATATTGTTCATAAGCTTATAAATGTGATACATGCTCTTTTTATAACAAATAATTTGAATGGAAGACTTATGAGAGAGATAGATTTATGGATTACTTCTTCACATCCTAGGATAAGTGATTTCTTGTAATATTGTAACTAGGATAAGTTCACAATCATTCAAGAATGTCTGCTTTTTACTTTCCTTGCCCTATTACCATAGGTAAGGAAAGTATTGCTTTCCGAAAAAAATCAAGGTACCCCAATTTGTAAATTTCTATACGTTTCAAGGTCCCCTGAGTCCAAAAAAGTGGTTTTTGGGTATTGGTCTGTATATATATATATATATATATATATATATATATTATATATATATATATATATATATATATATGTGTGTGTGTGTGTGTTATGTGCGTCTGTGTACACGATATCTCATCTCCCAATTAACGGAATGACTTGAAATTCGGAACGTAAGGACTGCCCCACCTATGCAAAGTTCGATTTTAGGTTCCCAATTATCAGGCTTCAAATACAATTTAATAAAAAAAAATCAAGTGGAAAAGATTGAGCATGAAAATCTCTACAATTGATGTTCAGTAACATATTCACCTAAAATTGAAAATAAGGTTGAAATTCGAGAATCGAAATTGAAATTCTCTACAATTGATGTTCAGTAACATTTTCACCTAAAATTGAAAATAAGGTTGAAATTCGAGAAAATGTTATTATTTCAATTGCAAACTGTTGGCAACTGTTGATTCTATTAAATCATTCACTATGAAGAGATAGCAGACTTCGTGTGTCTTCTGCGTTATTGTCCTGTCACCAGCTGGCGAATTTCTTTGAATAATAGTAGACTGTGATGCGCGTGAACACTAGCGTCAGGTGATCAATTTTCATAACGGAAAGGAAAGTTCTGTGAGTGTGCCACACCAGATTTTTTATTTTATTAAAATAAATTCGTATTTTCTCACTTTTTACTTTCCTTCTTTGTATTTTTTCAAATTCAGTTGTTAATAGGAATCCACCAATTTTATTTATCTTAGAAATAATTGTGTTTTTAGTAACACTCGGCCCCTGCGCTCAGGTTTTTAACCTTTCCGTATTTAATAATAATAATACTATTTTACTTTTACTTATTTGTTAATTGTCAATTGTATTCATGTAATTATAGACATTCATGTATGCATTGTATGAAGGAAAAATAAACTATTGATTGATTGATTTGATTTCAATACAGAACTGTTGTTTCAACGGTTTTCAAGGGTCTTCAAAGATAAAAATCCAAAGGATTTAAGTGTGGTGACTTAGCTGGCCATGGTACTGGCCCACCTCGGCCTATCCATTGATTTGGAAAGCTGTGATTCAGGTGTTCACGAACAGCAAAACTGAAGTGTGCTGGAGCTACATGATGCATAAACCAAATTTCTTGGCGCAACTGAAGAGGTACATCTTCAAGAAAGATAAATAGCTCCTCTCTCAAAAAGTAGATTATGCCATTAAGCCTGGGAGGAAGCTCGAACAGAAGTAGATGATCTCCTATGACCCCTGCCCAAATGTTTACTGAAAACTGATGTTGTGGACGATTAGGATTGATGGCATGAGGATTATCATCTGCCCAAATATGTTGGTTGTGGATGTTAACGATAGCTGTTCTTGTAGAGTGTGCCTCGTCGGTAAATAAAACGGTTGTTAAAAAGTTTGGGTTAACAAGTTTTTCTAAAATCCATCGGCAAATACCAGCACGGGGAATACAGTCTCGTGTCAATAGAGTATGATCTTTCTGTAGCTGGTATGGATGTAATTGTTGCTCTTTTAGTATCCTCCAAATAATAGATTGATTGACATTTAAACTGCACTGACAATTCTCTAGAGCTCTTCTCTGGATGTTCATAAATTTCATTAAGAACTTGTTCTTCTAACTCAACAGTCCTAATAGATCGGGGTCTGCCTGCATAAATGTGCTCTTTGGACATCAAAGAACCTGTTTCAGGCAGACGATGATGAATAGTGGCCAAAAATCTTGAACTTGAACATATTCGGTTAGGAAGTTCTCTTGATACAAACGTCTTGCTTCAGTACTATTACAGTGTCCCATCCCATACATTAAATGCATGTCAGCTAATTCGGAGTATGAATAATGTCTAAAATTACAAAATAATGTCTAAAAACAAAAAACACAGCGCGGTTACAGTAGGCCTACCTTACAGTTTGTTGTTATGTTCAACATTGAGCTAAAATATTTTCTCATCTAAAACAAGATAAATCAGCGGTTTTTGAGCAGCTGTTATTTAAATCCATGTTTTATTTGCAATCAGCCACAATCTATGAGTTATTAGTGTTCTCTCCTCATAAAACAGCAAATTTTTGTGGTGTAATGACTACATAAGAATACATTTTATTGAACTTTTAATTAAATTTCGTTTACACAGCTCACATAATTCTTTTCAGAATTAAATTCTCTACAATTTTTATTGCAAAAAATTATTTGTTTACTGGTCATTGAAGAAAGTATTGGGCATCAAATGTAGAGGTCTGTGTTTTTCTACTTGGATTTTTTGCATATTTCAACTTTTTTCTCAAAAACTACTCACACTACAGCTTCCAGACTAGTTTTATTCAATTTTTCAGATATTTTTCCATATAAATCCACCATAAGTTTTTCAAAAACTAGTCTCCAAACAATTCAGCATCGGTGTATTTCAACTGAGGAACTGAATTCCGGGCGAAATCTTTCACCTGTATAGCTCGCTAATGAAGCGTTTATGGATATATGTCTATAAGAGCTTTTTTCTTATTTTCACCTCTACTATCACGTATTAAATTATTTTGCCATAATTGAGAATCACCCTGTATAGAAGAAAGAGAATCGGAGATAAAACAGTTCCTTGAGAAAGACCGTAATCATTTAACTGTTTAAAAGTAGTTTTATTTTCTATAGTAAGGATTTGGTATCTATTTGTTAAATAACTGCCAAATAATTTGAGGGGTATACCGCGTATGCCAATCTTTCCTATCTTTTTTAGTAATTTGGAATGTGGGATTGTATCAAAAGCTTTAGCTAGGTCCAGGAAGGTAGCTATTGTTTTTTATTTTCAGTGAATTTATTTGAAATTGTTTGGGTTAAGAGGGTTATAGAATCAATTGTAATTTTGTTCGCCTGAAATCCATATTGGTTTTTATGAATGACATTATGTTTAAGTAGGTAACAAACTAGCCGGGACTTGATCAATTTTTCAATTAGTTTAGAGATACCACTCAGCAGACTGATTGGGCGGTAGTAATCTTTGATACTCGCAACTTTCAATAATACAGAGTTGATGGAAATTCTGAAAACAGCTGAATACTTCTCTTACAAGAATAATTCAACAGTAGGTTTTATTGGGGATCCTATTTGAAATGAAAAATTACTCTTCAAATATTAACTTACTCAACATCTTGAATATGCTTATATGAATCCAAATTCATTATACATTTTTCCGATACAGAGTTTCAAAAGAAAAAAAATGGCAGAAACCGCACATTGATATAATTATCAAGCCATATCATTTTGTAGATGTAAAAGTTGTGAATTATGCTCTATAATGGATTATTACTCGCTCAAGAAGTGTTGTATTGTAATCTTTGATACTCGCAACTTTCAATAATACAGAGTTGATGGAAATTCTGAAAACAGCTGAATACTTCTCTTACAAGAATAATTCAACAGTAGGTTTAATTGGGGATCCTATTTGAAATGAAAAATTACCTTTCAAATATTAACTTACTCAACATATTTAAAAATGCTTATATGAATCCAAATTCATTATACATTTTTCCGATACAGGTTTTCAAAAGAAAATAAATGACAGAAACCGCACATGGATATATCAAGCCATTTAGCCATATCATTTTGTAGATGTAAAAGTTGTGAATATTTGTTGCATAATATTAACCAGCTGAAATCATGTGTCAGAGCGTGTGATAGCTCTTAAATTGCCTCAGCTGAGAAAAAGGACGAAGGAGTGTGTCAATTTTGTTGTCCAACGAACTTGTCCTGTTCGAAGAATACGTGCTCAAAATTTGAAGCTGATTGATCAATCCTTTCTGAAGTAATTGTAGAACAGACGGACAACGACTTTTGCATTCAGTAAGTCAAAAGTGAGAACTCGATAACGCTCGTTCAATAACCAGTAACTTTTTTATTTATCTATTTATTTATTCAATTTATTCACAACACACAAAATTACAATGATAAAAAGCAATATACAACAACTATGGTTATATAATAGCCTGGCCATGTTCGAAAGAAGCAGAGCTCGGAAACAGCCGAGCCCTCACGAAGTTACACGAGGGCGGAATTTTTCCGACCTGACCTCCGTGCACTAGGAGCGCGGCGCGACGCCGTTCCGACCCCGAAAAGTCCAGAAAATTTTCGAGCTGCGCGCCGCGTCGCGCCGCGCTCCTGGTGCACGGAGGAGCACTTGATCACATATATGTAATTCCAGGTCAGAAATTCTCCGGGGCGCGTCGCGCCGCTCCACCGACCTAGTGCACGCTCTACTTTATAGTCACACGTTTCATATCTAGTTTACAAACGATTTCGAAATTCTTCAATTATTGTAGAGCGGAAAAAAGCTACGTATAAATTTAGTAGGCCTACCAAGAAAGCCTGTAATTAAGTGTTTGTGTCTGTGGAGTCTAATTAGAATAGGAAACAAGGGAGTTGAAGATTCCCTAATCCACTATAATATTTTCGAAATTAAAAGGATGGAATGTGGAACTGTTCAGGATGGAATGTGGAACTGTTCAAGCTGTTTCCATGAAACTACTAGTGACATGATGAAATGAGCTCATTAAATATAAAATTACATGGAATGTCGTTAATTGTTGATGAATAAGACTGAAGATTGAGAGTAATCTTTCATGGTAAGAGATACAGTTTTCGATCCAATGAGAGAATGATTCTTCATCAGGATTTTCCAAGATATAGGTGATAGCTATTTTTTTTTCAAAAAGTATTTCAACTACTACTTAATTGTCACCGACGATCACAGTAAAAGCTTGTAATCATTACTTTTTCTGAAATTATTGTCGATTTAGAATTATTATTAAGCATTTTAACAGAATAAGTGAATATTCTCAATTAGTATTCATTTTGGACGGTACTATTATTCTTATTTGAGTATTTTAGAGAAATCGTCTATTATTGCAAGAGGCGCATTAATTTGTTCAATTAGAAGAAGAATGTGAGTAGTTTATGGAAACCTTATTTGTGTTTGGATAAAGAATTTTCAATTACTGCACTCTGAATATATGAATATCACTGTAAATGCTCAAAAACGAAAATTATGAGATTCATTACAAAGTGTGATAAACTAATTTATCTTCTTATTTGGGATCAATAAGTACAATTTTCATTAGTGAATTGCATTTTTAATTACATTTTTAGTCTATAGCGGATGAATTAGGATACAAAAAACGCGTAGAAAAATCAAGAATCAACTTTTAGTCCAGGCAACGAATGCTCAAATAAAGGTATAGAAGGAAAAGTTCGGAACACAATTTTCAACTCCACAGCTCTTTTAAGGATAGTAAGAGGATTAACATATTAAAAGTCCTCACCCCTACCCCCTGTGCTAAAGGGGTGGGGGTGGTTTGAAAGTACCATTTTTTCATTTTTCGCATATATCTCGGAAACTATGCATCTTATGAGCATTTATAATCCATGCGAAATCAAAGCTTACAAAATTACTAACAAGTTTTGTCCTTTACATTTTTTCCATATCTCTATTTTCAAAACAAATAGTCCAGTCAACGAAAGATTATAGAGGGAAAAGTTTGGAACACAATTTTCAACTCCACAGCTCTTTTAAGGATAGTAAGAGGATTAACATATCAAAAGTCCTCACCCCTACCCCCTGTGCTAAAGGGGTGGGGGTGGTTTAAAAGTACCATTTTTTTATAATTAATTATCTTTCATTTCATGTATAATTCGACTATTTCACTCATTCCCATACGACTGTTACAGCAGTTTTAGTTTTGAGTGTCAAATCGCAAGATTTGCAACAAGTGACTTTCTTGGAATGTTACACTATTCTGTCATCATAAATTGGCAGTGTGCTTCAGTATGAACATTCATATTGAATATCTATTGGAACGTCAGCGGAACTAAACACAGGGGGTGTTTCTAAACTTCCTACCAAACAAAGACACTCAATACTAAAACTGCTGTAACAGTCGCATGGGAATGAGTGAAATAGTCGAATTATACATAAAATGAAAGATAATTCATTGCTCTACAATCTCGTGATCAGCACATTCTTGTTTCATCAATTGTTGAAAAGTTATAAGACTTGAAAGAGCGAAAAAATATAAGTGGATCTGGTTTTTCGAAAATACATCACTTTAGAAAATAAATATCTCAAAAAGTATCGGATTTATCGAAAATCTTTACTGAACAAAACTTGTAGGAAATTTATTAATATTCATTTTTGTGTTGTTGATTATGTCAATAGAATACATTGTTCCAAAGATATAAGCATGTAAGTAATAAGTGGAAAATGCAACTTTCAAACCACCCTCATCCCTTCAGCACATGATGTAGGGGTTGGGATTTTTGATATGCTCACCTCCAAACTAGTCTCAACAAAGCTGCAAAGTCCAAAATTGTGTTTCAAATATTCCCTCCAAATTCCATTGTCAATTGATCTATACATCAAATTGAAGATAATTTAATGCTATATCAGTTCATAATCAGCATGGATTTTTTTCATCAATCGTTCAAAAATTATAAGGCCGAAAAGATGAAAAAATTGGAGGCAAAAGTGTTTTTTCAAAAAATTTCTCACCTTCAAGAGCGGATATCTCTGAAACTATGAGAGATATGGAAAAAATGTAAAGGACAAAATTTGTTGGTAATTTTGTAAGCTTTAATTTTGCATGGATTATAAATGCTCATAAGATGCATAGTTTCCGAGATATATGCGAAAAATGAAAGAATGGTACTTTTAAACCACCCCCACCCCTTTAGCACAGGGGGTAGGGGTGAGGACTTTTGATATGTTAATCCTCTTACTATCCTTAAAAGAGCTGTGGAGTTGAAAATTGTGTTCCAAACTTTTCCCTCTATAATCTTTCGTTGACTGGACTATTTGTTTTGAAAATACGGTTGGAATCCACTATTGTGAGGAACAAGTTCATGTTAAAATTGACTTTACTCTGTAAAATTATTGAAAAATTAATTGATTTTAATGAGTAGCACTCACAGCAGAAACAATTAGAATGAATGAATGAAAAACGTTTTTATTCACAAAAAGCAAAATGTTACAAACATTTGAAATGCTAACTTTACAATAATTTGAAAGAATAATACTCCTCACCTAGAACGAGTCTGTGTGTGAGGAGGGTCGTTTGCAATACAGTATAAGTCAATTTGCGTAGCACTTAACACTTGAGAAAAATGTCTGTTTATGAATTATAATTACTTAAACAATAATCGGCTATAATCACACTACAGATTTATATACATAAATTTATGTAAAAACTTATTTGTTAATGAATTATGTTGTGTGCAGATGAAAAAAATATTCTATTAGAACCTATTATATATGTTATCCAACAGTACAGGAGTAGAAAGTGAGAAGGGAGATTTTTAAATTTCAGATTCAAGTAAAGGAAAAACAGAGATTGACACTAAATATATGGTGACCTAATTAATTGTTCGCTGGCATCATGTCCAATGCTGAGCAGCCACCAACCGCGCTTAAAGACAGCAATGCTGGCCCCCTCGGAGTGCAACATATCCCAGGGAAGGTTACGGTAAAGGCAATGAGCCAGGTAAAAAGAATTGGATGAATCTAGGTGATGGATGAGTCTGGGAATCTGGATACCTATATGTAATCTATTTCTAGTCGGATAGTTATGTTCAATGTTTGTGAAAATATTCCTGTTTTTTGATATATAAACTGCAAGACTTTTTATGTAGAGCTGCCTTATACTAAGAACGGGGAAATCTTGAAACAGTAAGTTTGTGGGATATCTTGCACTCTTCTTGAGGATTTTTTCATAATAGCCTTCTGTGAGACAGAAAGAGGTTTCAAAACAGCTGAAGATGAACCACCCCATGCTAGGATGCCATATTCCAGGAGGGACTGAACATACGCATAATATACGGTCCTGCACTGAGCCACAGGGTCAAAACCCGACTAATTTGACCGAATGCGTACAGTAATCTTCTTATTTTGATTTCGACTTGCTGGATATGAGGTACCCAATTCAATTTATCATTCAAGATAACCCCCAAATATCTGAATTCCTCCACACGTTCAACAATACGGCAGTTACAGGTAGTCGACCGGGGCTCACCACACAAATGCAATCGCAGTTCATGCCCCCCTGGTTCGGCCTCCCTTCTGGTGAAAACAGGCAGACATTTTGTCTTATTAATATTTAGGGTAAGAATATTCATGTCTAACCACTTTTTGATTTTTAATAGGTCGGTAGATGCCTTATTGTATACTTCCTCCCAGGAACTCCCATAGGTGTTATTATCAATTAATTTATTCCTGTCAACCGAATCGAACGCTTTGGCAAGATCAAGGAATGACAAAAGGACACGTTTCTTCAATCCTACTTGCTGAGTTACAAATTTCGTGACATCAAACAGGGCATCTGATGTATTCCTGTTGGATCGGAAACCATACTGCATACTGTCAATGATATGTTTAAGCTCCAAGTAATTTGACAGTTGGACTTTAACACATTTATCTAAAATTTTTGCTAAGACTGTAAGGAGAGAAATTGGTCTATAGTTTGCCATGGATGATTTGGAGTCGGATTTATGAATAGGAATAGCCCTGGCCACTTTCAGAGCATCTGGAAATTCACCACTGCGTATACTCAAGTTGATAATATGTAATAAAGGAATTATAAGTGTATTTATGTGGTCTTTAATCAATCATGCAGGGATAGAGTCACAGCTCGGAGCAGACGCCCCTCTTATGCTCATTATTATACTAATTAGTTCTTGCTGAGTAACGGGTCTGAGGACAAATTCGGATTGTGTTGGAAGGTCAGCTACCTCATCCACAACATCAACTGGATCAATCGCCTCAGCTAGTTGTCGCCCCTCAGAGGCAAAGTAATTATTAAAGTTTTGGGCAATGTTGTGAATTTGATTGTTGTCTGTGAGGGCACCAGCACCGCCACCACAGAAGCTCTCGACCGGGAAGGCCTCTGCGCTTGAGGGTCATCCCGCTATCTCGCTGACTACTGACCAGAATTTTCTAGGATTTCCATGCACCTCGGTAAATTTTTGTTTGTAGTAGTTATTTTTAATATGTTTCAGTAAGTATTGCAATTTGTTCCTATAATGTATAAATCTATTTCGAAGGTTGTCATTGAAAGGTTGTCTACTCAGTTGTTTTTTAAGTTTATCCCTATTTCCAATTGATTTTACCAGGCCTGATGTTATCCAGGGCTTGATTTTAGTTGTTCTTGCATTAACTGTAGTTTGGGATGTATTACGCTGTATTATTCCATTGATAGTACTAATGAAGTTATCAACTGATATATTTATGTCATGTGTTTCTGTGACATGATTCCAGTTTTGTGTGGATAAAGTGTTATTGATGTTTGTCCAGTTTTTCTTATAAGTAATTCTTACGTTATCAGGAATGGAGTATCTAGATATGGAATGGAAAACGTGTAAACAAGTTGTTAAGTAATCTGTTATAGCATTTTCTAATATGATTGATTTAGCGTCATAGGTCATGGGAGATTTCAAAAAATAGTGATCTAAGCATGTATTACTAGTGGGTCTTCTAGTTTTGTCAATGCAGGAAATGAAGCCGGCTTCATACAGGATATCTAGAAAGCGTTCATGGGGTGAGTTTGGAAGCGTATTCAAAATGTCACAATTTATATCTCCTGCAAGGATTCTAAGTTTAGCTACAGTTTGAGTGGCGTTGCTATAGTAGTCACTTAAACCCTGAATAAAAAATTCCAAATTAGAATTTGGGCTACGATATATGACGAGTATCTCGCAGGGAGTCCCCCTCCAGCCGAAGTTCAAGGACAAGGCAGTGGCTACCCCGCCAATGGACAATTGCCTACAATCAACTGACAACGAACTGTTGGCATAGACAACTAAACCATCACTGCTATTTAAATTGTGATGAGTTCTGAAAATATTAAAACCGACAATGCTCAAAAGGTTGCTGTCTCTATTACCAAGCCAAGCTTCTGTTAGGAGAATGAAATAAAAATTAACATTTAGTCCCTCTAGGGTTACTAAAAACTCATATTTCCACTGTAAGTAGCTCCGAATGTTCTGCTGGATAAAACTAAGTGATTCATTTTGTTCGAGAGTAAATTTTTATAATCATAGATATCACTACATTTCCTGAACTCAACAAGTGTTTCGTAATTTTCGCCAAATGCAGTGTGAAACATCTCAAAGTTTTAATAGCCACCTAGCGTGCCACCAACAATAGATTATACCAAGTACAGGATTTCAAAGGAAATTGTCTTTCAAGTTAATCTATTGAGTATTCAATTAGTAATAGCTGAATTAATATTTTGTTCAACTTGAGTTGATAATATAGTGTATCGATTGACATGATTGAATTTTATGTACATAATCTTCAAAGCTGTTATTTATTTTGTTGCTTTGTTTAATTTTAGTAGGTTGAGCTTCATTATAAAATAAGTTAAATATTACTGAGATTAATTGATCATCAATAATGCCTACTTAATAGAATGAATTCAGGGTAGACTAGAAAAGGGATGGATCAGTTATAATATAGTAATTACACAGGTTGAGATTTTTTGAATATAAATAATAACATATGAGATACATACATATATATGAAACAAAGGTACGCCACGCCATCACAAAAATAAGGTCTATTTCTTCTATTCTAGAGTCATTCCAATGGATTTTAATTGTGGATTTTACAATATTACAATGCAATGTGAATCATAGGATTGACCTTCATCGTACAAGTTCTGTAAATTGTTAGACTGAGTGGAGCAATCAATGACTCAGAATGATGAGGTAATGGAAATCATTGAATGATCAGGTGATGAGAATCTAGTAGAATTCTATAATATATAGTGGAATCCATAGTTACATCACAATTTTTACAGACTGAATGCCAAGGGAAACATGAATTTAAAGATTTTTCCTTCTTCAAAAATGTTAACATGCTTAAAAATTTATCGAGATACTAGGATTATGATAATATGTCAAATTTATTCGTCTATGATGCCATTTATTGGAAAGTTCAAGTCGAGAAGTTTCAGTCTTGTATTGGATAATGTGTATTAATGCATCTAATGACCATCAGGACAAGTTTTCTGTAATAAACTGCAGAAACTCTTTAATAATTGCATTGGAAAATCAACAGGATTTTCCTAGCTACTTGACAATGACGAGTATTCATTATTTATAGCTATTAGTACACTGTAAAATTTTGAGGGAACGTTAAAGATAACAATGTCCACACTTTTGAATTTTACCGTGGATAACTTTTTATTCAATTAATTGATCAGTCTGCGAACTATAGTGAGGTCCAATTTATAATGACAGTGGAGGAAGATAGGAGAACAACGTTGCCGAACCTCTGTCTTGCCTCTGTTAATGCCTTCTATAGACGGTAGCTGATACAGGTTCATTGATGTAATATTAACTGTTCATTCTCGTTTAAAATAATAAATTATTTTTTATTAAGCAAGAAATTATTTTCTTCAATGCATGCATGGCTGAGAATACCTTTTTACAAGTTTTGTTCACTTGTTCTGACCAGTCAAGAGTATTATTCATAATAATGCCTAAATTTTTAACTGAGCTACAGTAAGGAATGTCATTACCGTCTACACTAATTTTGTGAATCGATTCAAGGTCAATATTGTTTATAAGACGAGAATATCCAATTATAATGGGTTGTGTTTTGATGGGATTAAGCTTAAGGCCATTTTTCTTTGTCCATTCCACTATCGAATTGATATCCTGATTCATTATTCCAACTGTTTCATTAATTTTTGTTATGGGACAGCTTAAATAGATTTGAAGGTCGTCTGCATAAGTATGGAAACTGGAGAATTTGATAATGGAAGAAAGGTCATTAGCATACAAAGTGAAAAGGAGAGGGCCTAAAATTGAACCTTGTGGTACTCCATGCATAACGTTTTTCCAAGTTGACTTTTTGTCACCGACAGATACACATTGTTTCCTACCTAATAGATAAGATTTAAACCAAACTAACGAGTTGTGACTGAAACCAAGAATAGCCAACTTATTCAGAAGGACTGTATGATCAACAGTATCGAATGCTTTAGAAAAATCAAATAGGGTGAGGATGGTGCATTTTCTTTGGTCCATAGCTAACCTTATATCATCAGTGACACGAAGCAGAGCTGTCTCAGTTGAATGGAATTTTCTAAAGCCTGATTGAAAGTTATGAAGCTTACTATTGTTGTCTAGAAATTTTACAACTTGAGCATGAATGAGTCTTTCTAGCACTTTGGAAAATGCAGGTAAAATACTGATTGGTCTAAAATCCTCAACTTTTATTGGGTGATGGAACTTTATTCAGAGGGCGAACCAGAGCAAACTTCCAGTTTTCAGGGAAAATGCCTTCTTCAAGTGACTTGTTGAAAATGTATGTAATGGTTGGTAAAATAGCAAATAACATCTTCTTGATAAATTTAATAGGAATTTTGTCTACACCCGTAGCAGATAGGAGAACAACGTTGCCGAACCTCTGTCTTGCCTCTGTTAATGCCTTCTATAGACGGTAGCTGATACAGGTTCATTGATGTAATATTAACTGTTCATTCTCGTTTAAAATAATAAATTATTTTTTATTAAGCAAGAAATTATATTCTTCAATGATTTCATAATTAAGATGAAATATTTTGTCAATTAATTATTAATTTTACATTGTTGAAAGACGATCTGGCAACAGAGCAAAGCGAGAAAGAGTAGATAGATAGATAAAGAATTTATTGATACTCATAACAAAAAGCACAATTATTACAATTTCAAAGCATTAACAAAAATTCAATTGGCATGGCACATGCCTTCAGCCAGAGTTGGTAGCTTATCTGTATCATATCATATCAATTTTTTTGATAAGCTGATTTCTGGAATCAGTTCTAAAATTATTTCGGACAACATCTTATCGATACTCTCGATGCATTCAATCGCTCTGAATGGAAGCTATCAATGTTAGAAAGGAAAAATTCATCATCAGACCTTAGCGCATCATATAATAAAATTATTCTAAATGGCATCAAGACTTCTCAAATCATTTACCCAATAAATACATTTAGTTTGATTTGCATGTACAAAAATGACAAAAAATACATGTATACAACTGTATCTCTAATTACATAAATTACAAGAATTCTACGGTACTATAAATGTCATGGGATATAACCCTCCTGTTGTTCTTAGTAATTAAATTCTGAAACCAAAACATCAGTTCTAGTCGAGACGCCGATGAGTGAACATCGTTATCGGTTCGCTCAAGCCTAGGTCTCCAGCCTGGCGTGCCGGTCGTTGTAATACGTTATCATGTACTCATATAACGAGTGTTTATACTAAACGTTGAATCGTGATCTATTTTTTATTATTATAAAGAAATCTGTCGTGAAGTCTAGTGTGACAGCGTGTATAGTGGTCAGTGACTATCAGAATATACAAACAACTTCTACGATGGGGTCTTGCTCCAAGTGTGCAAACAAAATCAAACATCAAAAAGATAGGCTTACGTGCTCAACCTGTAAATCAACTTTCCATATAAAATGTGTTAGAGTTGACTTCACGAAACTCGATAAGGATACGTGGAAATGCAACTCTTGTTTGGGTGAAGACTCCTCTGATTCCAGCAACAGTGATTCGCCGTTATCACAATCTAAAGACGAAATCCTTGCGTCCATAGCCAGTATGCGGACAAACATGGAAAAGCAGATAGGTGAAGTGGCCACTAATGTAGCTGACATTAAGAATGAACTAGTAGGTGTCAATAGCGCTATCACCAAAATGCAGGACACTCTCGCACTTCTTGCATCTGATAATGAATCACATAAGTCGGAGTTTTTGAAAATTAGGGAAGAAAATGACAAGCTGAAAAAGACTGTTCATCTTTTTTTTTTCAAACATCTTTATTGCCCATAAAAACAAAATACAAAATAAAAACTTACAAAAGAAATATTCTAGATTATAATATTATGCTATTTTACAAATAAATTAAAATTACATGGCACCACCCAGCAAGGGCAAAACCCTGACCGCTGAGTGAGAGTATCAGCTGTTTAGACAATATAAAAATTTACTAATAATCAAAGCTACAAAAAAATCGAAGTTAACAGCAAATTACTAGTAATTTTAATATTTGACTGATGTCGAAAAATTTTTTTGTATCACCCACTTATTTATCTGTTCCATCCTCTGTCTACCCCTATTAGAAAGAGATTCTGACAATGCATTTGGCATGATATTTATTATTTTTGAGCTAAGATACCCCAATTGTCTTCGCACTATTGTCAAATCTGAATAGTTAATATTATAAATGTTATGAGATGTAACTCTCAGGTTATACATAGAAACGTTATTATTCACTGTAAATTCATCCTTCCTCATCCATGCATAGTAGAGAAGTTTCTTTATATAAATTTGACGTACTGTCATCACTTTAAATTCGGCAAATGTTTCACTACTAGAAAAAGCCCTTGGCTTATCAAGAATTGCTTTTATTATCATTTTTTGAAATGTAAAAATTTTATTCATGAAAACATCATACGCTCCTCCCCATACCACTAACCCATATTGCAGCACCGATTGAACATAGGCAAAGTAAAGGACCCTAAGTAATTTAATGTCTAATATTTTACGGACTTTATAAGAGATAAAGGAAATAAATTTTAAGCGTTTACAAATATATTCTATATGAGGCTCCCACTTAAGGTTACAATCAACCATGATGCCCAGATACTTTATAGATTTTTCATTTTTTAGTTGAGGGCATGCACAATCCTTCCATTTCTCAAAATCACAATTTGTATGTATTTTTTAATTCATAGCATCATTTGGTTGACCAACTATTGTAGGAGAAAATGTAATATATTTAGTTTTTGATGTATTTATACTCAATGTATTAATATCAAGCCATTGTTTAACAATGGATATTACTCTTTCCGCTCTCGAGTACGTCTCTAACCATGAGCGGTCCTTAACTATTACAGCCGTATCGTCAGCAAAGGAAATTATTTTCGAACTATCAATATTTAGTTTAAAGATGTCGTTGATATAAAGTAAAAATAAAATCGGGGACAAGACGGTACCTTGTGGTAATCCAAAGTCGTTAAGTTTTGTAGTATTTGATTTGTAAATGTTATCAGATATTAATTGTGTCCGATCACTTAAATAATTCTTAAATAATTCAAGGTGGAGTCCTCTAATCCCGTACCTCTCCAATTTTTTTAGTAATTTATTGTGGGGAATGGTATCACAGGTCAATCATTATAGCTAGGCATTTGTTGTTATTGGAAGACATGGCTTTAGAAACTTCATTTGTAAAGGCGGCCAGAGCATCCTCAGTATTTTTGTTACTTTGGAAGCCATATTGATCCCTATGAATTATGTTGTGATTGTTTATAAAACCCATCAATCTAGTTTTGATTGCTTTCTCCATTATTTTTGCTAGATTACTGATTAAACTTATGGGTCTATAATTCTCCGGAAGATCAACGTTACCTGACTTGAAAAGCGGTTTAATTCTGGCTATCTTGAAGCAAATCGGGAATTTACCAGCCTCAAAGCATTTATTAATGATGAAACATAAAGGTTCTGCAATCCAAGTAGATATTTTCTTTATTGTAATATTATTGATATGGTCTAGTCCGGGGCTTGCTGAATTCTTCAAATTTTTTATAATACATTTAATCTCATCACTCGTAACAGGATTCAGGGTAAAATGTTCGTTTATTAATGGGAAGTGGTCGTTGTATATTTCATCACAATCTACATTTATAGCCGGAATTTTACTAGCATATTCTCTACCTACATTTGCGAAAAAATTGTTTAATTTATTGGGGTCAATTTTGATATTATTTCCTTTGTCAGCATTTTTACCAATAATTTCCCTCATAACATTCCATAATTTATTACTATTGTTTTTGTGTTCCTCTAATTTATTTTTATAATAATTTGTTTTAGTGATATTGATCAATTCATTCAACTTATTTCTATACTCTTTAAACTTGTTTTTTAATAAAGTGTTATATGGCTGTTTAATTAGTTTTAATTTCATTGAATCCCTTACATTTATTGACTTGATAAGACCCGGTGTAATCCAAGGCTTTAAGGCTCGTTTTTTATGTGGAATAGATTTTATCTTTGTAGAATTCTCTATATGACACCTAAGTCCCTCCACAAACAATTCCGTCAATGAATCAATACCGACGTCATCATTAGAGTACAAGAACCCCCAGTCATCGTCTTCGATGCGTTTAGTCAGTAGTGCATAATCAATTATAGGAAAGCTACTTTTTTGTTTCGCCTGTCTGTTATTTGATAGATGGATGTGTAAAGTAGTCGAAAAGTGATCTGTAATTGATGTTTTTAATACATTAACAAAAGATTGTTCATTTATATCATTATTATTAGTCTTGAGAAAAATATGATCAATACAAGTTTGTGTAGTTTCTGTTTCATCTTCTTGATGACAAAATCAAAGATATGGAACAGTTTAGCAGGAAAGACAACATAGAAATTACAGGTGTCCCTTACAACCGAGGTGAAGATTTATATGGTTTGTTGGACAGAATCGCTGCCGTTATTGATGTCAACTACAACATAAACTTTATTTCAACCGTGCACCGCTTAGGCGTGACTAACGAACGTCCCAATCCACCCATAATTGTCAAGTTCATATCTAGAGACTACAAGTCTTCGTGGATAGGAGCTGCACGGGCCAATCGCAAGAAACTGACAGCTGCTTCGCTATCCATCAACTGGCCCCCAACCTCTGTGTACGTCAACGAGCATCTTTCCCCAACCAACAAATTCATCCTGGGAAACGCGAAACGTCTCGTCCGCGAGAAAAAACTTGCAGCTGCATGGACAAGGGATTGCAGAATATACGTCAAGAAGTCTGCAGAGTCCGGAGCACCAATCACGCTTATCAAAACTATTCAGCAGATGGAGAACTTCACGACAGATGAGACGGTCAACGTCAGCGTCGACGCCTCGGTCTGAGGATGAGTACAACAATAATAATTTCTATACAGTTAAACTGGGACTGGACATTTAGATTATGTTATACTCTCACCTAAGATAAGAACTCTATTTGTTTTGTTTTTTTTTTCATCCTTCAAGTTATGAACTCAAATATCTTGGTTTTATCTGATAGTCTAATTATTAGGCTATATATATCTATATATATAAAATGTTATGTTGGTTTGTGTGTAATGCAAAAACTCCAAAAGTACTGGACCGATTGAGTTGAAATTTTAACATGATATAAAATCCGCATCAAGGATGGTTTTTATCTACTTTTTACAATTTTCAGGGGCGCTACGCTCGCCCGAAAATTTTTAACTTTTTGTTATGGATTTTTCCGATTTTTGACTTCACATTCGGGTCAGCTCGCGAAAATAAGTCGATTAAAAAAAAAAATTGACCGGGCTCGCAGGGTGGCCCGGGGGGAGGGTGAAACTTTGGCCATTTTTGGCCAGATTTGAGCTGAGCGCTGCTGCAATCAAAGTGCAAAATCTGACCGCTAGATAGCGCGCATGTTTCAAAACGCAGCTTCAACAGGTTCGTGAGATATAGAGTACCGGTAAACTACACTCTTGATTACCGTATGTTTTCCGGTACAATTATTGGATTTCAATTACTTTCGCAATTCAGAACAAAGAAAGCATACCGATGCTTTTTTTCGATAATAAATTCGTGTTTCAGTGCAAATAATCGTGTTACTTGTGTTAATATTGTAGTAATTTCAATCAGTGAATGGATCGATACCGGTACCGTGCTACAATCAATTGGCGATTCAGTCGATAGTGTGAGTATAATCTTATCGATGTAAATCAATCTTGTAATGAATAATAATTATTGAGGCTTTTATTCTTGCATTTGTGTATCATATTTTCTCAATTGTCAATGTTTCATAATCCTCCAAACCTTAGTTCATAAGCTGATCGGCTTATCTTATAGTTTCAATATCTTATTTCTATTTCATATTCATGCTATGTTTCCTTCTATCATAAACACGAGAAATAAAAAAAATTCTTATCTCTTTTCTACTAACATACCGGCATTTGACAACGGTGTTGTTGATAATACGATCTGGGCTGTGTTGCATGCTAAAATACAAAGTAGGCTAATATTTTAGTAGTCAGCTGGTTATTTGATCATATAAACAAAATGAAGGATAGATTATAATAATATATTAGTCTATCTTTAGAATTGTGTGGTCTAGATTTAGATGTGGATTGCTTTTCACATGGACAACTGTATGTTGCGTGTTCCCGAGTCGGCAAACCAGATAGTCTTTATATTTACGCAGACAGTAGAAAAACAAAAAATATTGTATATAAACAAGTATTGCAAAATTAAACTTATATGAAATGTATTCTTTGTTTTTTCTCATTTCTCAACCATTCGCAAACAGAGAGTGAGAATAGGGAAAATCTGAGTGCAGAAGAAGGCCTTCCTGTAAAATTCGGCGTGCCACAAGGAACAGTTCTTGGTCCGATACTGTACCTCATCTTTGCCAATGAGTTGTGCTCACTCGACATTGGTGGCAAGATTATTGTCTTTGCCGACGACACAGCTGTGATATTTCAAGGCAACAACTGGAACGAGACTTTCATAACCGCTGAATTAGGCATGGAAAAAATTACACTTTGGCTCCACAGTAATATCCTGACTCTCAATTCATCAAAAACTAAATTTCTAGCATTTTCACTGACGGACTCCAAAAAACCTGTACGAAATACAATCAAGTTACATCACTGCAAAATAAATCGCATAGACTGCAATTGTCCATCAGTAGAACGAACAGATAATATAAAATATTTAGGAGTTATAATAGACGACTTACTTTGGTGGGACAAACACATCATACAGCAACAACAAAACTCAGGAAACTGGTTTACAGTTTCATTCAACTCCGACAGATACTCACACTGGATACGTTAAAAATTGTATATCACGCATTGGTAGAGTCAATAGCAAGATATGGAATCCTGGCATGGGGAGCTACGTATTTCTGCCATATCAATCCTGTTTTTAAAGTCCAGAAACTCATCCTCAGAATAATGGGACAGAAACATCCACTCTACCCTTCAGATTCTCTATATGAAGAGCTCCAACTACTGAGCATCCGACAAATTTACATTCACAAATTACTCACATTCATCAGGAAAAACCCGCAGTTCTTTCTCAACATGGACCACACCCACAGCACGCAAAGGAGGAATATTGATCTAGCAGTCCCCAGGATGACAACAACTGCCGCCCAGAGAACAGTCACATACTTAGGACCGAAGATTTACAACAGGCTGCCAATGGACATCAAGGAAATGGTACTGGTTAATATATTTAAAGCAAAAACAAAACTTGGATAATTGAAATAGAATAAATTATAGTGAAGACCTTATTACAAACTAGATATTATGAATATTATTAATTCATTTTTTATCATCCTTTTTAAGAGACTATTCTCAAATATTTTTTTCTTTTAGAATCTAATTATTTTCCATCAATAATTTTCTATTTTATATATAGGTATTCATTTACTCATTTTAATTTCTTTTTTCTAAAAATTTTGCTTTTTTCATTTTAGTTTTGTAATTGCACAATAAACCAGATTTAACAGCTCACATAACACAGATGTTCATAATTTATTTAACAAGCATAATATTTGTGGTTTCCCAACACATATTTTATATATAGTGGGGGCCACAGAAAAAAAAATAAACATTCAATCACAATGTGCCACTGCAAAGCGTGGCAGGGTACAGCTAGTATATATATATATTATATATATATATATATATATATATTATATATATATATTATATATATTCTAATATCTATAATCATCCTTAATATCTTCAACTATATGACTTTTTTATAACAAAATAGAAGTGAATCGTCCAGTTATTAGGCTACACTATAAGTACATTAATATAGAAAAGCTACTTTTGGATAAAGAGAGTTGTTTCTACTTAGTTGTTGCGACTACTAAATAGCGGCAATCTGAGAATCGTAGATTGGAGAAGATACGGAACTAGACGTGGTTTGTTTTTCCGAGCTTGAATTTACTAAAATATACGATATTATGATCTTATAAGGGACCTTCAATTTTCCAATGTTCGTAATATTCAAACAATAACTTACTCACACAATTCTAGGTCATAGTAATTGCATTATTGTCGATATTCCTCTATATACTATCATTAAGAAGTGTAGCGCCATCTATCTATGGCAGACAGATACAATATTATTTTATATCAATCTCTCATGAATAGTTTCCCACGTTCCTACAGTAGAATTACTCAAAGTAATTCTGAACCCAGTAGGCAATTTAGCTTCAATAATACAATACAGCATATACAGCTTATATATATATAATATATATATATATATAATATATATATATATATATATAATATATATATATATATATATATATTCATATGTAGCCTGCAGTTGAACGCTCTCACACTGCTGTTATATAGTTGGTGACTTGAACTTGATTATAAAACGCTTAGTTAGGATGCAAATAATATCATATCATTATGTGAATGAATAGCAATGTAAGCACTTACTGATGCTACCCAGAGAGTAGCTCTCTTTCTATCCTCACTGGTGCTACCACAGCTCAATTAAGATTACTAAGCTTACTGTGTTTCACCAATATTGTAGGTTCAAATTCCACAAATGGATGAATTGATAACCATGAATAATATCGTAATTCCATTAGTTTCTGATAGGCTATACATATTTTTTTATTTTTTTTCTATGCCACACATATAATACCAAACTTGTCTTAAACTTATGCATCGTAAATTTGTTTATCTTAACATAGGACATAGCTGAAATTATGTTTATGTTGTTATGATGAATAGGTAAACATTTTATTTTAATTATTTTATTCACAATCACAATCATAATTAAAATATGATTGGGAAAAGACAACAGGCATAGCCCAAAACTGTCTTCTCCCAAATTTTTAGAAATAAAAGTCTCAAAAAAGGAGGTTAGATTTCACTTTTCACTTCAAAAAGTCCAATTTACACTTCAAAACTAATGACTTAACTAAAAATTTTAAATTTTGATATTTTAAAACTAATTAACATAGTCGAACTTAGTCTCTGTTGTGCAATGCATCTTGCATTGCACCTTGAAATTGCTTCCGAGTCAAGTTCGCAATCTGGGCTTGGGCTTTATTTTATCAGACCACTGACCTATTCAAGCCTTCACTCTATTTTGTTCAACATAATTTTTTTTTCATAAATGGGTTATTGTCTTCTAAAAGAAAAACATAAAAATAGTAGTAACGCTTTCCTTCCTCTCCTGCTTTAACATGTTACATTAGTGAAACGAAATAGTTACATTTTTACTTTCCTTGCCCTATTACCATAGGTAAGGAAAGTATTGCTTTCCGAAAAAAATTAAGGTACCCCAGTTTCTATATTTCTATACGTTTCAAGGTCCCCTGAGTCCAAAAAAGTGGTTTTTAGGTATTGGTCTGTATGTGTGTGTGTGTGTGTGTGTGTGTGTGTGTGTGTGTGTGTGTGTGTGTGTGTGTGTGTGTGTGTGTATGAGTGTATGTGCGTCTGTGTACACGATATCTCATCTCCCAATTAACGGAATGACTTGAAATTTGGAACTTAAGGTCCTTACACTATAAGGATCCGACACGAACAATTTCGATCAAATGCGATTCAAGATGGCGGCTAAAATGGCGAAAATGTTGTCAAAAACAGGGGTTTTCGCGATTTTCTCGAAAACGGCTCCAACGATTTTGATCATTTCATACCTAGAAAAGTCATTGATAAGCTCTATCAACTGCCTTAAGTCCCATATCTGTAAAAATTTCAGGAGCACTGCACCATCTATGCAAACTTTGATTTTAGATTTTCAATTATCAGGCTTCAGATACAATTTAAACAAAAAATTTCAATTGGAAAAGATTGAGCATGAAAATCTCTACAATTAATGTTCAGTAACATTTTCACCTAAAATTGAAAATAAGCTCGAAATTAGAGAAAATAAGATTATTCAATTGCAAACTGTTGGCAACTGTTGATTCTATTAAATCATTCACTATGAAGAGATAGCAGACTTCGTGTGTCTCCAGCGTTATTGTCCTGTCACCAGCTGGCTCAGATCTTAGAAAAGTGGACTCGAGATGCGCGGGAACACTAGCGTCAGTTGATCAATTTTCATAATGGCAAGGAAAGTTATGTGTGTGCGCCACACCAGATTTTTACTATAATAATTACTATAAATAACGGCTGTCACGTTGGGATGCTGATCATAAGGCACTAGAAGGTGGATGATAAGAGAATCGTTTGATGAACTTGATGTATCTCTAATAAGATGCACAGAGTGTGCTGATATATTTGTCTTGCATGGTAAATTTAGTAATATAGATTCTATGGGAAACGGCAGTGGCATGGGCTTCTCGGTCATTCATCAGAACATACGTAGTTATAGACGTTACTTTGACGAATTTTTAACAGTATTACAGGGATTAGGGCATAAGTTTAACTGCATAATATTAACTGAGGCATGGCTTAACGACGACAGCCATCCAATTAACATTTCAGGTTACCATTCTTTTAGATCATTCAATAGTCTGAACCAGAGCGATGGGTTAGTGGTCTACATCGATGAAGGACTTCCAGTCACTTGCAATGAACTGGTACTGGGCGGTCTGGCCACCTGTATCTCCCTCACCTTTACCTGGGCGGGGGCGGCATGAGAAATTCTGGCTGTCTACCGAAGCCCCAGCACTAATCTAACTACATTCATAAACGCGTTAAACGTATATTGCAATGAACAATCGCCAGGAGTCGTCCGAATTCTGGCAGGTGATTTCAATTGCGACACGTTGAATGTCGCCCCTGGCTCTGTTGAGGAGCATTATATCGATATTTTGAGTGACGCAGGATTTGTGCCCTGTATTGACAAGATTACACGGCCGGCCAGCGGCACCTGTATTGACCACTTTTTTGTCAAGCTTCCGCGTTTCTTCAATGCATCTTCTGTTATTCTGCAGTCCTCGGTTACCGATCACTATGCTATTTGCTTGAATATATTATCGACAAAAACTCATAAGCCGCTTAATACAGATAGAGTCATTATTAAAACAGACTGGAAAAAGGTGAGGAACACACTTTCTAGTCACAATTGGAATAGAGTCATTGAACAAAACAACGTTGACAATGCAACATATATTTTCATTGAATCGGTACAAAACATAATTGCCGAAAAATCACATGAAGTAAAAGTTTCATCTAGAAATACTCAACTCAAACCATGGATAACTGCTAGACTAGTAAATTCTATTCGACATCGTGATAAACTCAGAAAAAAAACTCAATAGACAACCATTTAACTATCTCCTTAGAGATGAGTTTACTCAATATAGAAATATGCTACATTCAGCAATCAAGCGAGCCAAGTATAACTATTACAAAAACAAAGTTGAAGAAGCGACTGGTAACCCTAGAAAATTTTGGTCAGTTATAAACGAAATCTCAGGTCGTATAGATAATAGTAAATCATTCCCCGTTAGTGCATTCTCCCGCCCTGGTGAAGTCATCGACTCTCAAAAAACTAAAGAAATTGCCAACCAATTTAATCAATATTTTGCCACAGTTGGAACAAACCTAGCAAATTCTATAATAACCCAGGATGCACCAGTAGTGAGAGATGATGAACATGCTGTGGACTCTGAATTTCAGCTGCAACCGGTCTCGAGGCAGGAATTGGAGGAGGTAGTGGAGAGTTTGAAAGGGCGATCAGCTCCAGGTTGTGATGGAATCCCTACTAGAGTGATTAAAAACAATATTGACATATTAATACATCCTATCCTACATATAGTCAATTTAAGCATTCTGGTTGGACACTTTCCTTGCGCTCTCAAAACAGCCAGAGTAATACCTATTTATAAATCAGGCCCCAAAGGCATACTCTCCAAATTACAGAACAAATTATTTCTTTGTTGGCAACATTATCTAAAATAATCGAAAAGTGTATAAAAATACAACTGACTAAGTATTTAAATGAGTACAATCTCATCTCCAACTCACAGTATGGTTTTCAAAAGTCCAAAATTACATCTGATACTCTTTTCAATATGTCTAGGGCTATCTCAAGTAGTATTAAATCAAGAAGAAAAGTGCTGATAACCTTTTTGGACTTGGCAAAAGCCTTTGATACAGTTGACAGGAGAATTCTAATAATAAAAATTGAATCATTGGGGATAAAAAATATCTCTCTCCGATGGTTTAAGAGTTACTTTCACAATTGACAGCAATCAGTATGCATAAATGGTGAAAATAGTGATAAAGAGAATGTTGAGTATGGGGTGGTCCAGGGAAGCACCCTTGGGCCACTGCTATTCCTAATCTATATCAACAATCTGTCAAAATTAGTAGTTGAAGGTGAGTTGTATCTGTTTGCTGATGACACAGCACTAGTGTCTACTGGGAGCACTTGGGAGGAGGCCTACTTGAGTGCTTCAATTGATTTGTCAAAAATAAAGAACTGGTTTGATCACAATTATAGCCTTACAGTAAATGAATTTTCAGAGCTTAGTAATGTTCTGAGTGTGGATCAGTGCAAAGAAGTTTACTTTGCCTATGTCCAATCTATAATACTATATGGAATTCTAGCTTGGGGAGGGGCTTCCTCCTCAGTCATTGAGCCTCTTGCAGTCACCCAAAGATCAATAATAAAAACAATTTTAAAGAGAGACTTTAGATACCCAACAATACAATTGTTTATCGAATTTCCCGTACTGAATGTTAGACAACTTCTCATTAAATCTTTGTTGATCCACATCAAAAAATACAAAACTGAACTTCTGGGAGAAACAGTTAACCATAGCTACTCAACTCGCCACAGATCCAATTACAGCTTTGAGATACCTCAGTTAACTCACGGCTCTGAATTGACAAATCCTTCATACCTGGCCCATATCTTGTACAGAAATGTGCCAGGGTGATTAGGGAAGCAGAGGCATTTAGTTTGGTAGTGTTTAGGAAGAGGGTGGACAGGTGGCTGTACCAGATTGGTTGGGAAGCTTCAGAAGAACTACTCCAATCTCGTTATGCTTGGTGACCAACACGACTTCAAGGTTTCCAGACAATTGATTGGTATTTATTTTATCATTGATATAACCGGTTTGACTGTTTTGCCTTTCTGCACAGAATTAATAATAGCAAATATTTAATATTAATAAAATATTTAATTTTAATATTAATTTAATTAATATTATTAATAATATTATTATTAATTAATAATATCAATAATAGCATATTATTAATAATTATAGGAGTTTTCTCTGCTTTCTGGTTTATGCTTTTCTTTCATTCTCTCTTCTGAGAATCTCTGGAATCCCTGCCACTGCGGTCTTCAATAAAATATTGTTTTTTCTTCTTTATTTATTCTTTTAATCAATCAATGTATTAAGTATACTTATTCCTACATACATATTTCTACATACTCATTCTTAAATATACATCAGCACAATATAATTATTATCTATTTTATAATCAGAATATTAATAATACATTCATAATATAAGTGTATTCTCTATTATTTACTTCTATGAGCAGATTAAGCTTATTATGTATAAAGTGGAACTCCCCCCCTACACACAGATGGATAGTCTAGTAGGGGGATTCCAAAATATGTTGTATATTGTATTTCTTATTCGTGTATTATGTTTTTTGGAGATAAACTGAATTGAATTGAATTGAAAAAAAATTGCTCCCGATACTTCAAAGCCTCGTCAATATAGCCCACCAATCTTCTCCAGTTTTCACCATTCAGGTATGTAAGTATAGTTTCCTCTTGTATAATCCAGCGACCGAAGCTCTGCCAGTGCTGTGCATCGACCCAAGAAGTGGCATGTGCACGTGTCCTCAATCTCCCTGTTATTGCAAAGTCAACATATATAGCTGTTGTCATTCCTATCTACCCTGAAATTCAAAGGTAACCCTCTCACTCTGAATATCATACTTATAAAACGTCTCTTGTTTTCGTCATAATCTCTTCCTATTGTATGCGACGTTCTCAGTCTCTGATACATTGAGTGGAACTGCGAAGTTGAGCCCCCATTCCACCAAGTTTCTATCAATCTGTCACATATCCGTTCAATGATAATTTCACATCCATTTCTCCATAAACTCGGCTGGGTCACTGGATCAATCCAGTCCATATTGTATTGCATATACAAATGTTTCCAATCCTTGTACCATCCACATTTGCTTTGCGTCATCAATCTTGTTATTCTTCCTGTGAATCTGAACTCAGGTAGGTTTATACTCTTCAGGGGTGCCCAGCCCCCCAAGGGCAATGGCGCATGCCCCCCCCCCCAATCCAAGTGTAATGCCCCCCAAAGTATCCCAATTCCCAACCCTTTAGTTTTTAACATTAGTCAGTGTATGACAATAAAATTCACATCTTACATTCTAATCTTCCAAAGTACATTATTTACCTTTGTTCTTGTGAGGAATTCTTTCTGTTTTCATAATATTGTAAAAATATATACCATCGTTTCTTATCTTTTTAAAAATAGAAATAAAGTATCTTTTTGATATTATTTTTGAGACTAGCAGTGCACCCGTTCTTGTTCGGGAGGACTAAAAAGTACTACATTACATCAGGAAAAACTACATGACAAATATTTTAATAGGATATTTAAAGATAAGTGAGGGAGGCTTTGCTTTTTAAATGTAAAGGTTACTTATAAAAAGTTGAATAATAATAATGATAATAATAATATCAGTGATATTCTTTTATTGCAAAAGAATATTGCTTAGCAACTTTGGTGAACATTCATACAAATTTGGAACGATTTTATTCATACAATATGTAATGTCGGCAAGTTTAGGTATTCTAAATCCTATACTATTAAACGAGCAATTTCTGTTTAGATGTTTTGATTTTTAAATGTTTGTATTTCACCGGATCTCGAAAACGGCTCTAACGATTCAGAACATAGTAGGTTTTTAATAAAAAAATTCGATTGCACTAGTTCTCATCCCTGGGGAAACTCGCTGAAGGACATTAAAAGAATTTATTCATCCTTGGAAAAACAGCTTATAATTTCGTCGTCTGTTGATGATGGAAGTGAGTGAGCGAGTGCATGTGTGTGGGACTGAGACAAAATAATTATGACTCAGCTGTTGAACTTTTGTATCTAATTCAATCAGGTACTTAGTGGCAGTTATACAAAAGCCGGTTAAATTTTCATCCTGATTAATTAATTCCAGTAGAACCAATCAGATAAGCTATCTTTTTGAGATGGTCTTCTGTGATTTGGTTCACGTGAAATTAATCAGGATTAGAATTTAACATGCTTTTGTGAGAGAAATTTTTGCATTCCTCTGCGAATTAATCCCAATCCACTTTGATTAGATAGAACCTTTCTGTATGAACTATGAATATTTATTATAATTTATTCTTTTGTAATAATTTTTATATGCTTTGTATGTACTCCAGAGCGGAGCTTGGTGCCCCGATATTTATCATAAATTGAAACAGGTTGTTACTGATGTTGTGTTGTTGGTAGTATTTACTTTTTAACATTACAGGAGTAAATAACACAAGTCGAACAAAATGTATCTTCAAATGATTTGGTTTTTGGAATAAAGATATCATCTGAACAAGTACTTACTTACTTTACTTTTACTTACTTATCCTGGCGCTACAGCCCGATGTGGGCTTTGGCCTCCTCCACAATCATCCTCCAACTATCTCTGTCTTCCGCCTTCCTTCTCCAGCCCCTGACACCCAACGCTCTCAGGTCCCTCTCTACATCCTGCTTCCATCGCACTCTTGGCCTTCCTTTTCTTCTGACTGCATCTAAATTTTCATTTAACATGACTTTTTGCATCCTATTCTCAGTCATTCTTGCCACGTGTCCCAGCCAGCTTATCCTTCTAGCCTTGCTGAAACGAAGAATATTCTTGCCTTGCAGAATTGTTTCTATTTCTCGGTTCTTCCTCAGTCTCCACGCACCATTCTCATACACTGGGCCATATATCCTCCTCACTATCTTCCTCTCAAAGACCATCAGAGCTTTGCTTTCTTCTTGAAGAATTGTCCATGCTTCACTGCCGTATGTGACAATTGGTCTTATCAGAGTAGTGTATATTCTCATTTTTGTGCTCCTGGTGAGGAGTTTTGATTTTAGAAGTCTACTATTCGCAAAGTATGCGCGATTTCCAAGCATTATTCTTCGTTTTATTTCAGTTGAAATTCTATTGCTGCTGTTAATCTCAGTTCCCAGGTACGTGAAGCTTTTAACCTTTTCGAACGCGTCATCTCCAATTCTGATGGCTTCTTGCTCTCTCACTCCTCTGGGGCTCATTTCCATATACTTTGTTTTCCCCTTGTTCACTTCCAGGCCTACAACCTGTGCTTTGTCCTTGACCTGTAGAAATACTTCCTCCAGTGACCTCATGTTTCTTGATATTATAACAACATCGTCCGCATATGCCAGGACTTGTGTCATCCTATTCATGATGTTGCCTCTTCTGTCAATGCTTTCCATTGCTTTCTGGAGAACTATATTGAAAAGCAAGGCTGATAGGACATCTTACGCCTTCAGTGAATTCTCTACCCACTCTTCCTTCATTTAGCACTAAGCCTTTTGTGTCAGTCAAGGTCATTTTCACTAGACTGATTAATTTCCTAGGGAATCCAAAACCTTCTAGCGCCTCCAGCACTTCCACTCTCTTTACCCTGTCAAAAGCCTGCCTGAAATCAATGAACAGCATGTGTAGGTTTATGTTGTGTTCATAGAATCTCTCTATTATCTGTCTCAGGGTAAATATTTGGTCTGTAGTACTTCTGCCAGGTCGAAAACCACACTGATATTCGTCTATTATTATCTCTGCCAGTGTGTTCAACTTGACTGTCAGTATGCGAGTGAAAATTTTATAGGCTATGTCTAGTAAAGTGATACCCCTATAGTTATCACAAAGCAATTTGTCGCCTTTTTTCAAGATGGGGCATATAAGGCCTTTTTTCCACTCAGGTGGCATCTTTTCTGATCTCCATATCAGTGTGATTAACTCATGCATCCACTTTACCAAAGCTTCTCCTCCATATTTCCACATTTCAGCAGTAATGTTGTCCTCTCCAGCTGCTTTACCATTTTTCAACTTGCCTATGGCTTCTCTTATGTCTTCAAGGCTTGGTTCTGCTTCTTCCATGTCTACTGTATGGTACTTTGCTACCCAATTGTCTACATCTGGAGATTCGTCTGAGCTTGTGCCAATTTTCTCGAAGTGCTCAGCCCACCTGCTCATTATTTGAGTTTCCTCTATAATCACCTTACCCTCTTTGTCCTTGCATGCCTTTACCTTGGGTTGGAATCCTAAGCTTATGGCTTTCTGGGCTTTATAGAATTTCCTTGTCTCATTTAGGGTGTTCAATTCTTCTAAATGCTGAAGCTTACCTTTCATATGTTCACGTTTGGCTTTTCTTATAATTTTATTGGCAGTTCTCCTTCTCTCTTTATACGTCTCTAACTTTTGATGAGTTTCTCTTTGAATCATTGATGCCCTGGCCTCATTCTTTTTAAGTACTGCTTCTCTACATTCCTCGTCATACCATTCTGCATATCTTCCGATTCTCTTCTCTCCTATTGTCTGTCTGTTTGGCCACATGTATTATCGCTTGTCTCATTCCATTCCACAATCCCTCAACATTACTGTCATCAGCATATTGTTCAATGCAATTCAATGCTTGATCAAGTTCTCTATTCATGGCATTCTCGGATTGTTGTCTAGTTTCTGCATTAGTCAGTTTCTCTAGATCCCATTTGCATCTATTTTTCTTAGGTCCTCTATCTGCCATTGATAATCGCTGAAGTAATGTTGTTCTCACCATGAAGTGATCTGAATCACAATTTGGTCCTCTTGCAGTTCTCACATCCTCTATAGAGCTTGCATGACGTTTTGAGACAAGAACATGATCTATCTGGTTTACAAGATTTGTTCCTGGCATTTTCCAAGTACCCAAGTGTATCTTTTTGTGTTCAAATTTTGTGCTGGCAATAACAAGAGAATGTTCCTCAGCAAACTCAGCAAGCAATCTTCCATTTTCGTTGCATTCATCATGAAGGGTATTTTTTCCTGCAACCTCTGCCAGGAAGACTTCTTTCCCTATCTTTGCATTAAAGTCTCCTAGTAATAGCACCATATCATGCTTTGGAATTCTGCCACATAAACCTGCTAATTGGTCATAGAAGGTTACTTTGTCATCTTCTGGTGCCTCTTCTGTGGGAGCATAGGCTGAGATCATTGATGTATTCCAGAAACGACCTTTGATTCTTATTCTGCATACTCTGTCTGATATTGGTTCAAAACCTAGCACACTTTTCCTTGGATTAGCATTTATCAGGAATGCTGTTCCATACATACCAGACTTTTCTGGGTTTCCACTGTAGTACAGGCTGAAATCTTTTTTGTCAATTCTCCCTGATCCTTTCCATCTCACTTCTTGCAGGGCTAGTATGTCCAAATTGAACTTTTGCATCTCATTGTATACCTCCATCATTTTTCCTGCCTTCAGTAGTGTCTGCACGTTCCAGGATGCTATCTTCACAGTATGTTTCCATTTCCATTTCCTTCCATTAGTCTGGGGTCCATTTATAATTTCCGTATTTCCTGTCCTAGTCCAAGGCTGATTGTTTGTGTTCGAAGCTTGAGTTTATTTTTACAGGGTGAGGCTGCTAACCTCACGCCCAACCCCCAACCTGGAGGACCAGGGTCTTTTGTTTGGAGTCGCCATCTCCTAGGCACTTGCTTCCGCCACAGCTTTCAGAGCGTTGCCTACCCTGGATTTTACTCGGGTTAACTCCCTAGGCTCTTCCGCCCTCTCCACCATTGGGATTACTCCTCATCTGCCTTCGAGGCCGTTAGCCGGTTTGCTAGTTTTTGGTCCGCCCCGGTTATTTGATTTCACCAGTACCTCCCATGTCTGGGAGGCATTCCCCTATCTGCCACCTGGGGAGGTGCCTGATGGAGGACTAGCAACCCCTCACGGGCATCTGAGCAAGTACTTTTTTTTAATTTCCATTTAATCTCGAGAACCTTGAATTTATCGAGAAAAAGCATTCTCTATATAATATTGAAGATAATAAAATTTTCAATGAATTGACTGGTCGCACAGGACTACTTTTTGGAATTTTTTTATCTGAAGTGTTCCACAAGATACACAACTTTGAATGTGCGAGAAATTTGTGATATTTCCCCCATTTTTACAGTCTCACATATGCAACGTTGCGTATCTTGTGGAACACTTCAGATAAAAAATCCAAAAAGTAGTCGAGGTTGTGATGAATTTTCTCCTCTTTTCACTCCCATGAATTATACTTCTGTTTCCAATACCGTTAAAAAGTTACAGCCAATTGAATGATGATCTTTATTTTCTCATTTTTCTTGCGATTTTACTGTTATTAAAGAGTCTCTAAAATGAGTACAATACATGATAGAAACTTGCGATTGGTCTTAAATGAGAGAAAATTTCATGCTCTATAAGCTGAGTTGCCTTAAATTGATCTTGCATCACTGTTTATATGGAAAAACTGTCGAGACTGTGAAAATGAGAAAAATATCGAAAATTTCTTGATTTTTTGAATCAAACGTATCTTACTTTACGACTATATTTTTACAAAAATCATTCACCTCACTTAAAAGAGGAGAATCTTTTCTTTAAATAAAGACCAAGTATAATTTTGAGTTACCGAGACACACAGTTTTGAATATAGAAATCGGTCATTTTTCTATGCATTGAAATATGGGCTAATATACACTAAAGGAGAAATTTCCTATTTTTTTAACAAATTTTGGTGAGATGATACATGATTTTCAACCGCCTTGACGAGCTGTAGTACAAGGAGATGTGATCATTCAGTCAAAAGTTATGTAACCGATGGAGGTATTTTTAACCCTACACCACACCTGACATCATTTCTGTAACCTGAGATATCTTTTTCTCTATTTGATTATTCTTCCAAAACATAAAATATATAAGAATACATGTGATTCGATAGTCATTCTTGCAGACTATACCACCGCTGGCCACCAATGTAAACGGAGGGGGGTTGTTTCTTCTTTTATATAATATTTGCTAAAGTTTACTGCTATCAATTCATCTACCGGTATTTGAATCCTTGATTGGTTGGGAGCTTTTAGTGGATTCGTTCATTCAAATACACAGATTATCATCATTAACTAATTGTCACCTATTCTAGCAGCTAGCAACTACGAGTCAGGAACTTCAATGAAAAATACTAATAAAATTTAACTTCAGGTTTATTGAACTCTAAGTAAATAGAACGAATTAGTAAAAGTCAGGTAACATATCAAATTTTCAAACAGAACAAAGTGATTCAGCAATTGATTCACAAAAAATATATTCAATTTCAATCTACACATTTTGGGAACCTGCTAACTTGCTGCATTTAAATTTGGGCCTCGGTCATTCTATGAAACTAAATTTTGAGCTTAATAAGAAAAACAACAAAAGTTTGGCACTCACCATTTTAACAATATTCAAACTTGGACTCTTCAGAAAATCTCACATACGCTTTAATAAAACTCACTATACTTGAACTCACATGCACAAATAATTTTCTGATTCTACTCCTACTAACTATATAAAATTTGGTTTCCTATTAATCTAGATGAAAATTACTGATAGCTGGAAACTTAACAATTTGTCTCTCTGAATGGGAAATGGGCCCAATCAGAGGACCGAGGCTCGCACACCGTTACATGTTTTCCCAGTTACGTCTCAATTCCAACTGTGGCCTTTTCACTGAAAATTATTCCTCCTCCACGAGCATTGAGCATAACTTCCAGTGGAAAAGCCAAAGCTGCAAAAAGGTCAATGCTTGTACAATTTTCAAATACAGTGGCTTTTTCGACATGAAATTGAAACTGCACTTGGAAAATGCACGAAAATTGCTTTAATTTTGACAACTGAGCAACAAGTTAGCAAATTCAAACAAGACAGTGTCAATTCTCACACTAAAAACGCAGGGTTCAACATACAGTTAGAATCAAAGTTCATTTCAGTTCAAAAACCTGAAAAACAATATAAGAAACACAAAAACAACTACAATAATACCCTCTCAATATCACACTATTACAGTTATAAGTGTTTAAAGTTTTGATCCTGGATGTATCCTTATGTGTGCCCCCCACTAGGAAAAACTGAAATCTAACGTAATCTAACTGTAATCTAAGTTCTCATAGAACATAACCCTCGTAAGGTGATTTCATCCAAAATATGTTTATTTTTTGATAGGAAGGCCATGAAAAGGTATTATAATGAAAATTTGAATTTTGGCTGTAGGACATGATTTTCTTTTTTTGGGTGTATTCCACCTCCCACCTCTACTAAATTCAAAAATAGGTACCTAAGGAATTCTGTTCAGAATTAATATTGTTAATAAATTCACGTGATGTGTGGCTTTCTATCATTACTAGGAAAAGATCCTAGTTGTATAGGGTAGAAGTGGTAGGTTTGCATAATTTTGAAAACCCCTAAAAAATACCCCTTTTTTGAAAACTCTTAGCTCCAGAATCAAAAACCGTAGAGTCCTGTGCGACCACTCAATTTATTGGAAATTTTATTATCTTTAATATTTTAGAGAATGCTTTTTCTCGAAAAGTTAAAGGTTCTCAAGATTAAATGGAAAACTTGAAAAAAGTCCGAAATTTTGGGGTTTTTTGGGAGTTTTGGGGGTGAAGAGAAATAGTATATTTCGCACTGTTGGGTTTCATATTCTTGAAATCCCAATTTAGAAATATCCACTACTACTGTGGCCTATTTTTATTGAATAAATTTAAATTAGTTCCATATTTGTATATTTTAAAAGGTTCATTTTGTAATTGCTCCGAATAACTCCATCAATTAATAGGCCTAAGTTACACATGTGGTGGTGATGGATTATGCAGGAAAATTTGGCAATATAATATATATTATTGATCAACTCACCGATATATAGTCCTCATAAAACCGGTCGACACGATACTACAGCGACATATATGTGCTATCTGTCCTTCACATATGAAGCACGTTCAGTTTTCAGCACATCATCATACGGCACGATCTGACACACACCTGACAAACGATAAGATTTTTCTTTCACCGCACTTCCGAGATGTGACGTCACACACTATTGCCAAATTAAGGAAGGACATAGGATAGGTGGTGAATGGAATTTGATATTTCATTTTATTTCGAATTACTTTAATTTTTTTTAATAATTTGGAAAATATTATCATCTGTGGAATATTTTTGTTTTTGGCTGACCAATCTATCAGCTGTATGGAAAGGAGCGCTCTCTGTTATCTGAAATAGGAGATAATGTACTCAGAGATTGGCGCCTACTTTCAAAATTCTTTTGATTTAAGCTGTTTCCATTGTTATTGGAAAATATGCCGTGACATTGCCCCCTTGATTAAGGTTTCTAAAAATTGAAAGCTTGATCACAACTTTTAGTGAGGCCAATATTTTACCATAAAAATAATACACCATTTAAATCAGGACATTTTGCCACCTTGAAACATTAACAATAATCAAACATAAATATCACAGCTCTGGTTATCACCTTCAGGATTACAAATAAACGATTGTTAAATTATTGAAATATCACAGTCATGTCGTCATGTGTATTTCTTACAAGTGTGAAGCTTAAAGCCCACTTAATGAGTTGCAGGTCAATGCGCCTTAAACAACTCAGAATAATGCTACTTGATATCTGATGTCTTTTGCAACAGAAATATCTAAGATAACAGAATAATGGTATCACGCAGGATAACCATAAATATTTGCACACAGGCACTCCAAGATAGGAAAATAATGGTATCACGCAGGATAACCATGAATATTTGCACGTTGGCACATCCAAGAATATAATGGTATCACACAGGATAACCATGAATATTTGCACAATGTGCAGAGACAAAGGAGATAACTCCCATTATACAAGTTATGAGCAAAGCATTTTTAGCTCTTATGCTCTATAAGTTCCTGAAGGTGATATTTGACAATACTAACTCTGGTAGTAGCTGATGATGATAATAATATTGGCAGTCCATGGTAATTAGGCTTTAAACTTTTTGAATTAGATAACATTTCATACAAGCTCAATTTATTGTATAAGTTGTTGATGTCAATTTTCCAATAAATTATGACTTATTATGGTTTTGTTCATTTATTAATTCTCTCATAATTGTCTTGATAAATTGTGGACGATCCTTCTTGAGTATATTTATTACAACATTCGAGTTCATTATTCTTAAATTTTTCACATAGTAGTAGTGGAAAACATACAATTTTATAACACTTATGATAACGAAGAATGATAAATCATAACATTTGTTGCAATAGAAAATTGCCTTGACATGCTGGGCATAAGAATAATTTATTAATATATGATAATCATAGATTGTTTTTTTTTTATCATTCATGCAAATAAATAATATTTATTTATTTAGAGATTAATAATACTGTTCATTATAATAATAATTGAATAATAATAATTTTTCGGGCGCCGTATTGTTTAGGTTAATAAACATTTTTTTTATAGATTTTTTAATTTTCATTTCTCAAATATTAAACCCATGCAATGATTATGAATATGATAATGTGCTTTGCACTTGATTTATCATTCTTATAATAACAAAAAATATAATATAATAACATTTAACATTTAATCTGTAGCTTGTGCAAGTCAGTGCTATATCTGCTATATAATGAGGATTCTTCTGGGCAGTGTCTTCATTTTGTAGTTTCTGACCGATGATCCAGTGTAGAAATCTCAGGAATAAAGCATTGATGATCTTGTAGTCATGATGTCTTTTCCAAGTGTTGAGATTCTCTGACAGATGCCTGACTGCAGTGAAAACTTGAAGATAATTTGTCTTTCCTCGCTGGCAGTACAGTCTTGGTTTACTGTAGCAAACGTTTGAGCCTGGCCAGACCAAAATGAGAAATATATCCATGATGAACGCTTTTTTTGAAGTTGCCTTTCAGTGAGAATAGAGCGTTGCATAAAATTGAATAATTCAGGAACATGATGTGGGTTAGAAGTGACAATATTATAAGAGTGAAAATAACGATGCAGCCCCCTGCTTGAAGATCAGGTGGTAGATTGTAGTGTGACTCCCCTTTCATTTTCACTCGCCCCCTAGTTGGACAGCAATCCTCCCATGACTCGAATCGATGACAGCATACTTTGTTGTTGTTAGTTGAAGTATTTTTATAGATGAAGGAGTTTGTGTTAGCAAAATATTCTCTTGGACAACGATGAATAGGCCTACTTTGTTTCTTGACAATATCAGAAGTTTTGATTTGTTGCTGATATTGTTTTACTTGAGAATTGGTGATCAGGGATTCGAGGTAAATTCGTTTAACGTCTGCTGGGCTCTGATCCATTCCTTTTTCATCAGTTGAACAAGATTCATCCTCCAATAGTCAGCTTCGTTGGTTAGATTTGCGGTTGACGAAGTTCGAATTTGCCGCTCCGTTTCATGGCTGGTGGGCGTTCTTGGTGGTAGGCAGCGCTTCAGTCGTTGATGACGTTCCGGGTTGGTACTCTATTGACAGCTCGTCTTCTGTATTCCTCGCTCTAGAAGGCTGTGACTCAAAACTGTTCCCAGTTGACATTTGTGTTCGTTTGTTTTGATTGAACCAATTTCCTTGGTTTCGGTTAGCATTTGAATTATTATTGTGTTGAATAAATTTACTGTTGGAATTCCTCTCATTATCCTCAACTTGACCTTTCTGTTCTTGATTTCTTCCTCTTTGATTATAATTAGTTTGCCTGTTATTGTTTTCATGGCTGTAAGTCGATCCATAACCTAATCTAGAGTTAGAAACAGTGTGAATACGTCGAAGAGATCTTTCTAATTCTTTGAAATTCTGTGAATTTTCAGCGGCATTTATTAACTGAATTTGTTCAGGTAATCCTTTCAAAATAATAGAGATTAGGCTAGACTCGGATAATGGTTCGTCCAAAAAAGTATTTTTGTATCTTAGGCTGGCGGCATATGCTGGAAAGGTTAGGTGAATTTTTGGTTGAAATTTACTATTAAGAATGTCGAATAAACATTCTTGTTGTAATTCGGTTGACCAGTATCTCTGCTTGAAGTTAACCAGAAATTCGTCCGACTGGAATTCATCTTTTTCAGATAAAAATGAAAATAATGCATCTGATTTTAGGAAAGAACAAAGTTGTAATTTCCATTCAAACCAAGACATACCATTTAGCTCTTGTACATTTTGTATTTGGCGAATAAATTCAATGGCATTCAAGGATTTATTCTGGGGGTCAAACACTCCTAAGGTAGGTGTTGTTATTTGGCTAAACCTACGCTGTTCTAGGTTACCAGAACTGGTAATATTCATTTTATCTACTCTTAGGTTCAATCTCTTAATAGACTCAGTTGTACCAGTCATATGTGCTTCTAATTTATTATTAGTTTCTTGCAATCTGACTGTACACTGTTCATTTTTCTGTGAAACAAGTTTTAATTTACCTATTAGGTTAGCCTGTTTATTTCCTAACCTTTCTAGAGTCGTTACAGTACCCTCTTGTTTCTCCTATAAAGTATCGACTTTTTGATTAATATTTGCCGCTAAAGAATCTACTTTCTCTACTACGATAGAATCAATGCTCTCAAATCTATTTTGAATTTGGGCCTGATGCTCTTTCCACTCTGTTGTGAGACCTGAATGAAATGATTTTCACTCTTTGGTCTGTTGTTGGACAAAAACTTTATGCTTATTTTCTAATTCCAGACTCATATTTTTAAAACCTTCTTTTACTTCTTCCTCAAAACGTTTTCCTAACTCATCAACTCGAGTTGAAATCTGAGTGATTGTTTGGTCTAATTTCTCATTTAATTCTACACTTACTTGAGAACCGACAGTATTTATTTGTTGTTTAGTTTCTTTGGAAACAGTTTCAACCCTAGAAACAACTTGATTAATACCGGTTGTAAGTACATCCATTCTCTTACTCATGGTCTGTATCAGATTGTACATAGCAGCCATAGTAGTGGGAGAGTTATTCTGAACTTGAGGGAAATTATTTTTATTTTTTTCTATTTTAAAAATATTTTCAGATTCAGAATCATCAGGTACTTTGACTACTTCTTGTTCAGCATCAGAATTAGGTTCTGAAAAATTATCAGGCTCTTGAATTCTATCTAAATCAAGTTTAGGAGATTCGATCTGGGTTGAAGACATTTGATTTAGATTTTCCGGACAAAAGTTTGAGGAAGATATACTGCCTAAATTTCTATCTCACATACTTGATTCATCCAGATCAATGACTGAAGGAGATTCTTGGTTTGTAGCCATTTCTAACAAATATCTTAACTTTTCAATTTCCTAAATCTTTAAATCTTATACGGCACAATATAATTATCAATACTCTAAACATAAATTATAGTTTAGTCGTTTTTCTACCACAGAAATAACGTTTATTATCTACTTGCACAAGCATACAGTTACAGTAACACATAAGAGCTTATAGTAATTAAAGCTTTTTTCATGAGTATATGTTGTGCCTTTCATAATAATTTTACTCTTGGAATGAGTGTGCTGAATAAATATTACAAAAATAAATGGTTTTCTTTACAATAAGTTATTCCTGCCATGTTGACTCGGTTCATTTACTGGTAACTTGAATTTATTACTTAATATAATATATCTATTTTCTGCATAATTATATCTATCGTTTATATTTTCTAACATTAATAAAGCTATGATTTATTCTAATACAATGAATAATTTAAAGCTTTCTTCAGACTTTGCCTATAAATTTAATAATTAGCTCTTGGCTTTTCATTATATTGGTTCCATACACTATAATGAATTATTGACTAGGTTATCTTATGTAATTTTGCATTAATCTATACATTTTGTTCTCAATTACAATTATAAGATAGACATTAGGCTTTTATTTTTTATAATAGATTTAGGGTTCCTTGGTTCGGGCGTCACATGTTGGGTTTCATATTCTTGAAATCCCAATTTAGAAATATCCACTACTACTTTGGCCTATTTTTATTGAATAAATTTAAATTAGTTCCATATTTGTATATTTTAAAAGGTTCATTTTGTAATTGCTCAGAATAACTCCATCAATTAATAGGCCTAAGTTACACATGTGGTGGTGATGGATTATGCAGGAAAATTTGGCAATATAATATATATTATTGATCAACTCACCGATATATAGTCCTCATAAAACTGGTCGACACGATACTACAGCGACATATATGTGCTATCTGTCCTTCACATATGAAGCACGTTCAGTTTTCAGCACATCATCATATGGCACGATCCGACACACACCCGACAAACGATAAGATTTTTCTTTCACCGCACTTCCGAGATGTGACGTCACACACTATTGCCAAATTAAGGAAGGACATAGGATAGGTGGTGAATGGAATTTGATATTTCATTTTATTTCGAATTACTTTAATTTTTTTTAATAATTTGGAAAATATTATCATCTGTGGAATATTTTTGTTTTTGGCTGACCAATCTATCAGCTGTATGGAAAGGAGCACTCTCTGTTATCGGAAATAGGAGATAATGTACTCAGAGATTGGTGCCTACTTTCAAAATTCTTTTGATTTAAGCTGTTTCCATTGTTATTGGAAAATATGCCATGACAGCACCTAGAGCAGAAAATGAGATTTTTCCAGCTCAAAATCGGTTTTCAAGTCCGAGGCCGTGGACCGAGGACTAGAAAAGATTGAGAGCTGGAAAAACATTTTTGCCCGTGGTGCGAACAATATTTTTCGCCACACTACAGGTATTGCTGACAAAATAAATAAAGAATACTCGTTAAGCTATCGTACCTATCTCTTGATTTTAGTGGTAGAAGATTTGCAGTCAGGAATTCAGATTCTTTTAAAATTTTACTTGGAATACCACAGTCATCTTCAAGCATTTTTGAAAATTCGGAATGCACTAATCAACAATAAATAATTGAATAAAACTGGTTGTGAAGCAAATTAGTTTGATTTGAAACTGGAACTGAAATCATGGCGACTTCAGCTGATGATGAAAGTGGACACTCGCCCAATCTAGTGGATGACTTATTAACTACTTCCATGAGCGGCTGGGAAGAGACAACTTTCTGGCCTAGACCGGAAAAGAAACCCTTTTCTGACGTCGTCTGCAAACAAGGTCTTTCAGATCTATGTAGGGACTGGAAAACAGCTGCTTTCTGTGCAGTGTGGCGAAAAATTCTTTCGGGCTTTTTCCTGAAAAACGACCATTTGACTGGACTATTATACAAAACAGAAAAAAAGTAATGAAGCATTACAATAATTACTTGATTACTGTGTGGTAAATAGGGTGTAAATTTGAAAGATTGAAATTGGTTTCATTTTATATTTTTCACAAATTTTTGACAAGAGAGGTTTTTCTTCTGTCAAATTCACTAGAGTTTGTGATGTTGTTTAAAATTGCATTCCCATTTCAGACACATTAATATCATCATGAAACGCCTTCGAAATTAAAATAATTATTAGATTAAAATGTACATTACAATTCAACTTATCATTGTGCTTTTAAGAAAATTAGATTTCAACAGCAAGGAAACTCAAACACAGGACCATTAAAAATTTAAATTAAGCAAAGGTAATCAGAATAAAGTGGATGATGAAGTTGTAATTTATTTTTGTCAAAGATTTACCTTCAAACTCATAAGCTTAAAATTACTAGAATTCCTGCATACAACATATTAACAATTGTATTTTTTTATGCTTTATATTGAGTTAAACTTTGCAAAATATAACATTGTAAAGGTGGGAAAAAGTATTGAAATTAACTTCATTAGGATATCTCTATTTAATACCTTGATTTTTTAGCCATGATTCAAAATGTTGACATAAAATATAAAAAAATCATGCTCCCCCCAAAAATGTTGATGGCGCAAATTGCGTCATGCCCCCCCTTTTGGGCACCCCTGATAGTCTTTACTATATACTTCACATTCATTCTCAAAGTATCTAGCCATGACACGCCCTCCCCACTCTCCAGATACTTGTATAATATAATTATAATTATGTGTGTTCATTGGTAAGCAGAATAGTCTTTTAAGAAAGTATCTATGAAAGCATTCAAGTTGCTCTCTCTGTTGGTACCCCCATACCTCTGCGGCATATGTAACCGTGGCCTTGCTCACCGCATCAAAAACTTGCCGTTTCGTTGATACTGGGACATCATTGCTTGTAATTATTAACTTCCCCCACAAACTTTTCACACCATATTTGCTGCTGACACTTTAGCTTTGAAGTGACTAGTCAATGATAGTGCGGATGTGAATGTAACACCTAAGTACTTGTATTCTTTGACTACTTCTATAGGCTCCTCTCCAAACCTCCACTTCTCATTCCTGTGCAATCTACCCCCCTTCCTGAACACCATCATTTTCGATTTATCTCTATTGACTGTCAAATTCAACGGCTACAATAATCCTTCAATCTGTCAATCATACTCTGCATTATTTTTTATTAATACTGTCAGTGAATAATTTCTCTGGATGTTGGACGACACATCCAGAGGAGTTTATTCATAAATTCATACATACATTACATTATATTACATATTTTCTAATATAACAATATTCAGGGTTTATAAAATGATACCTCACTATATAATAAATGTGTCGAGGTTATCATCAAATTAATACTAATTTATGCTACAACAGATAATACAAAAATTCCAAAAAATCTAAAACTATATCTATTACCCTAAGCATCACCTAGTACAAAGATACTAAACCGAGGTACTATTTTCTACCTATAAATTACCTTATTTAAAAAGAATACTACTTAAATCTAAATCCTACTTACTATTAGTTCCTCACTACTTTGTATCCCAATACTGAATAACCAATGTCTAATTTTTCTTTTGAAGCTATTGAAATTTTTCTCTCCTTAGATTTCGAATGGTATTCTATTAGATATTGTAGGCCCTAAATATCCTAGTGATCTTTGCCCAAATGCTGTATTCATCCTTGGTACTTCTTGGTTGTAACGTTCTCTTATTCTAGTATTATGGCTATGATTTATGATATGGTTCCTATTTTGATGTTTTTTCATATACCCTAATAACAACAATATATACAATTGCCTAACGCTGAGTACTCTATTTTCTATAAATAATTCTACAGTTGGAAACCGGATTTCCCTGTTTCCCATTATTCTCAAAATGCGTTTTTGAGTTTTAAATAATGGATCTATAAAACTGAAGTTAGCTGCACCCCAAACTAACAGACCGTACCTTAAAAGAGATTCAACTAATGTTAAGTATACAGTTTTCAACATTTCTTTGTCTATGATACGCCTTAATTGATAGAATTTATATATAAGCTTCCTTATTTTGGCAGTTGTATATGTTATGTGCTTGTTCCATTTCAATGAATCATCTACTATTATTCCTAAATACTTTATATTGTCAGAGCGTTCTATTAGTGGGCAATTACAATTACTGTTACTATTTCTATCACAATTATGAAGCTTCATTGTTTTCATGTGTGGTTTTGTGCTATTTGTTAAAGAAAAAGCTAAACATTTTGTTTTTTCTGAATTTAATGACAATAAATTATTTCTTAACCAACTAGTGATTTTTGTTAGTTCTATCTCTGCTGTTTGGAACACTTCTTCCCAGTTTTTTCCTTGAAAAAGGGAGTGCTGTATCGTCAGCAAAGGCTATAACTCTACCTTGAATTTGAATGGAGCACAACTCATTTGCAAAGATCGAATACAAAATTGGTCCTAAAACTGTTCCTTGAGGTATTCCAAACTTCATGGAACCCTCTGCACTCATATGGTTCTCAACCTTTGTTTTTTGCTGTCGATTGCTGAGGTAGGATCTGAACCATTCAAGTGGCACTCCTCTTATACCTATTGCCTCAACCTTTTTTATTAATAAGTCATGGGAAACAGAGTCAAAGGCCTTTGCTAAATCTAAAAATACTGCTAGACATTAATTCTTTTCCTCTAAATTGCTAGTTACAAATTTTGATAATTCTAGTACAGCTAATTCTGTAATTCTACCTTTGCGGAAGCCAAATTGGTTAGGAGAAAGAATATTATTAATTTCTAAAAAGCTTATTAATCTTGATTTAAATAGTTTTTCTAAAATTTTTGATACATTGTTAATCAGTGAAATAGGTCTATAATTACTAATAATTAGTTTATCACCTGCTTTATGTATGGGTCTGACACAGATTTTCTTCATTGCTCTTGGAAAAGTACCATATAACAAGCTCAGATTGAAAATATGAGTTAAAGGTTTAGAAATTAAATCTTTTATTCCTTTCAAGGTCCTGTTATCTAATCCATCTAGGCCTGGTGCACTATTGCTGGGTAAAGAATCAATTGTGTTTATTTCCTTTTCATCTATGGGGAAAAGAAACATATTATTTGGTACATGCAATTCTGGTACATTATCTGCTATAATTTGGTTAATATTTTTATTCAGACTCTCAGATATTTTGTTAGCCATACTCTCTCCAATATTAACAAAGAAATTATTTACATGACTCAATAGTTCTCTATGATTATCTTTCAGTGTGACTATGTCACCATTAATTTTCAAAGCATTCAGTTGTATATCCTTTTTCTGATTTGAATATGTTGCATCCTTGATTATTTTCCATGTCTTCTTTACATCATTGTTCGCTTCATTTAGTTGCATCTTGAAAAAATTTTCTTTTGTAGTTTGGATGAGTGACGTCAGTGTATTTCTGTATCTTTGGTAGAAGTTAGCAAGTTCTCCGTTATTTGGGTCCAGCTTCCTTCTTCTATTTAGAGAATCCCTTGTTCTTATAGCTGAGATAAGTCCTCATGTTATCCATGGTTTTATGCTCTTGATCCTCTTCTTTTGTCTGTAATGATGTGTATTGCTCTCAATATGTTTTTGTAGAATTTCTAGGAACTTTTCGTAAGCTGAGTCTGTGTTATTTGACTCAAAAACCTCCGTCCATTGTTCCACTCACAGTCCTCTCCTCAAGCTGTCAAGTTGACAGATTTACAGTTAGTTGAGAGTTGACAGTTAGTTGAGCTCTGTTCATCCCCATTTGTTCTGTCTAACTGATGTTCTTCCAGTCCAAGAATTGTAATGAAGTGGTCTGTGATACTCAAGTGATATATGATTGGATGGATTTTACTTTTACAGTTGGTCAACATATAATCCAAACAAGAAGACGTTCCCGCTGTTACCCTGGTAGCCTTTTTAATGGAGTTCTTCAAACCGTGTTCACTCAATAAGTCGTAATAGTCATCAAGTTGATAATGGTGATGTGGCTATAGCGTATTAATGTTGAAGTCTCCTGTGCAAATAATAAGTTGACCTCTCAGTCTACCAAGCACTGTTTCAAAGTCCTCTAAAAACTCTGTTATGCTGGCGTAGGAAGGTGATCTGTACACTGCTAATATAATATATCTCTCTTTTGATGTTTGAAGTTGTAGATGAAGGACGTTGGCCTGTTTAATATTTAGTTCTACCAATTGTACATTGAGATTTTCTTTTGCATATACAATTACTCCATCATTTTGAGTACGATTATTCAAAGAGTGGAAAATATTGTAGTCCATCAGTTGCTTCTGTGTGTAATCTCTTTTGATCCAGCATTCTGTTAGTATTATTATATCGAAATCATAGGACATATACTGTAGCTGAATCATCAGGTCATCGAAGTTCTTCCTAATACTTCTGATATTGAGAGAAAATACAGTTATATATTATTAGAGTGTTGAAGAGCAGCGTGGAGTTGTTGTTTATCCTCAACCACACTGTCCTCTATCTCATCCACGAAATCAAGTTCGTTTGCCACATCCAGCACGTTATTATTACTCATCATCATGCTTATTCAGACGCACCCCTCCATGCTTGTTCTCCTCTATTTTCCTCTGCCATCTCATTATATATTTATCATCAAAGCTTAATGTGTTTTTTATAAGCAATGATATGAGATCATTCTCCGCTGCTGTTAGATAGTTGAAACTATGAGTGTGCCTACTGAGTGCTACAATCACATGACTTTCACTGTTATAGATCTCTAGATCCTTTGAATTTGTCCTCACTAGAATAACATTTCTATAAGCAAGACCTTGTGCTTTGTGTATCGTGTGAATTTTTATTGTTTTATGTGCCGAGCACTCTTTTTAATTCAGGCCTTTTCCCAAGTTATAATAGTAAATTTAATACGCTATAGACTAGAGCCATTATTGTAAGTGAGTTAGCGAAATAAATTATTTTCTCTCTCTATTATGAACGGCCATGACTTTGAGTTTCCCATGATAGATATTTAAAAATTGTGGCTCCGAGTCGTCGAGGAATGTAGATTATGGAATTATCTCTAAAACTTAGCCTTCCTGTCGCGACATAAAGTGCAATAAGTTGGAAAACAGCAAGCAATGAAATTATAACAAACTACCGATTTTGCAGTTACTATTTGGTCCAAAGGCTCTAGAAGCCACGCGACGATTGGTCAAATTGATTCCCTTCGCCCAATAGGAGACCTGTTTCTAAATACAGTAGTGGGGATTCCCCAGTCGAGAGACCAGATTACGTTTCGGAGGACACTTTGCTAGGAGCACTACGAGAGTAAAGATGTAGTCACTATTTTTCGCCCTTTTTGGGAAAGTTTATAAGTTTATATAATTAGTTGATGTAGGAGCTAGTTTTATTTTTATTAAAGTTTAAATTTTCTAGTAGTGCCATGTCCTGAAAAGTTTAATTGTGTTTCTTCTTCATGTACGAATAATTGTTTCTTCAAATAACCGCTAAGGTACGTAAAATAAGGTTAAAATATAATTTAGGGAATTTAATTAATTGAAACTTCAATCAAAGAGTATTTTATCAACAAAGCCTGTTATTTTTCAAGTTAATAATATTGATTGAGAATAATCCTTTTGATTTTATTAGTGATGGAAGATACTTATAAATTTTTTCTAAAGAAGTATAGAAAGTTTTCAGTTACGTTACATTTGAGTTATTGTTTCTGGAGATATATTATCGTAGAGTATTGCTGAAAGTCAGGAAGATAGCCTTTAAATTGGAATGAAATTTTTAAGATTATGTTCATATTGAGTTTATGACATTTTATAATTTATATTTTTCAGACTCTGTTTTCTTATGTCATTAAGGCTTTCGAATGATTTAGTAAATTTTTTATGATAGAGATCTTAATAGACAAAGAAGAAAGTTTTTCTTTTCCAGGAAATTAATATTAATGAATGTTCAAATTTTAATACAATTTAAATTATTTTCTATGTGTCTACTAATTTTATTTAATTAAAGGTAAAAACTATCTACAAGATGAATCTTATAAGGCAAACATTATTTTTACCTTAAAGTGAAATTTTCAATATTTTTTTCTTTTATTGTGTTATAAAGTGTCTTGTTTTATTTGGTGATAAATTCATAATTCTAGTTGATACTCGTTTTTGGACTTGTATTTGTAGGTAAATCAAATCATAAACTCTGGAATGTTCATTTTTAATTAAGGTTCTGAGCAGTTTTGGGCGAATGCCCGTTATTTACACTTGGATTGCGTCCTAAAGTTCATAAATAATAAATAAAATAAATGTTGGCTAGCGCACAAGTTTCCAACAATACTAGCCGAGCTACTATATGAAAAATTATATTTGATTTCGCAAACCAAACGAAAAATATCATATAAGTTAGCATCATTTCAATCTGAATTATTCCTTTTCTAAGAGTATTATATCAATTTATATAAAAGTTAACATCATAATTAATGAAGTATTCATTTTCTAAAAGCATTATATTAATTTATTACGGGTGTTTTCATAAATGTTGCATTGTATATTAATGACACTCTGGCAAGTAAATTTGTTTTAAATCTGTTAAATTTTGAGAATGAAATCAGAACGTCAAGATAAAATCTAAATTAAATAACAGAATAAACTCCTGTTTTAGCTTTTGATGAATTGTAGGAAGAGTTAGAAATTAATGCTGTAATACATTTATTTACAGCGGTTCATGTGTGTCCCCAAACCAACTTCTTGTACTACCACCCCTTTGGTTCTGCAACTTTAAGTAACACCTCTTCAAGACACCCGTTCAGACGACAGGTCTAGGGACGTAAGAGGACGTCGCCGTCAAGCCAAATTCAACCGGTAAAAGTTCACCGCCAAAAACAAGGTACTGTAACCCCGACGATAAAGCAACGTACAGACCAACGAAAGTGCAGTGTAGTGAAACAAAGGTTCATTCGAGAATGTCAATCAAAAGTGGGGATTCAAAATTATTATGAAATGGGTTATATGGGTTACTATCGAAGAAACTAGCATAGGTGAAAAACAACTGATTCTAAGTGCTGAATAAATTTTTGTATTCTGTAATTCCGTGAATGATGATAGAAATTATTGTAATGTCAACGTACGTATTCTGGTCTCACGTCTGGTAGTTGAATATCAGTATAGTAGTAGTGAAAGTGAATATTGAGATTTTAAAAGTCAACTCAATGAAATTAGGAAAATTCGGAAATTATTATGGGAGAATGTTTGAGGAAAATAGGAAATTTTTTTGATAAGTTTAGGTAGATCGAAGGTAATCAGAGAATAAATAGGAAACTGTTTTATTAGTTATTGTTGATATGTAGTTTTGAAAAGTTGATGAGTAGTTTTGGCCTTGAGATGTTTAAACTAAATAATTGGGTATTGTAGATTAAAGTTGAACGATGATCAAATCCTTGGGAATTTGTATAAAATAAGTTGATTGAGTGAGGTTGTTAAGTCCTTTATCAGTAATGTTTATTCTCGAAAAGGTAAATCAGTTTTATTATTGGAAATATTTTTTATTAGGTGTGATTTTTGCGGTAGGCATGCGTAGTGATAGTGTAAAGATCCGTTGTGTTGGTGACGTTTCCTGTAGGCTGTGGGGAATTTTTTTTGTTTAGTTGAGACTCAAGATTTAGAGGAGGACACGGGGACTTCCTGCCTATGTGTGTTGTTGTTGAATTTAGGTAATTGGCGCGAGTGTAGGTCCGTGTCCAGAGAGAACGGAGCACTGCCCGAAAGTTGTCCATGTAACAAATCAAGGAATTTAGCTGTGACTAACCTTGCAAATTTGTACGGTGGAATTGTATAATTTTAGCGAAAGGCACCGAAGATGGTGTGAGCTAAGATTTTTTTGTATCTAGTAAACGGTCTGGTTCATTCGAGAGTTATGGGGCTTGTCAGTAGAATAACGTAAACCGAAGTCTAGAATATTTAGTGAGTCTTCGTAAGGAAAACAATCAGCGTAATGCAGTTTAGGGAAGCCCAGTCAAAAGGTTCGTTAATGTTTGGTAGGAAAGTCAGCCGCAAAAACACAAGTAAATTGGTAAAAAAAGGGGTATTATTGAGTTTAAAGTTGCTTAGAAATTTGGTATGGTAACGAAAATTGAAGGTTTTAGACAATGAATATTTAAAGTGATTAGTTAAGGTATACAAATAAAATAACAGAGAAACTTTTTCGAGTACCTAGGTAATGTTAAAATGGTTATCAGTGAAAGTAGAAATAAATATTGGAACACTAATGAACGGGTTAAATTAAAATAAAATTAACAGTGAAATTCTTCTAGTTGAATTTGAAATGAAAAGGGAAAAATCTCTTGAGTTAAGCATGAGTTTAAATTATTCTGTAGTTGAGAGATGAAAGGTTGATTAAAAAGTTAAATGGGGATATAAGGTAGAAATATGTAGGAAAATTCGTGTCAAAAAGGAAATAGAATTTTTGTTGGAAAATTGAATTGAGGTAATTAACAGTAGTAGGACCCTTTAGAGATAAGTAGTCAAAAAGTATTAATAAATAAAAAAAAATAGGAAAATCTTTAATGAAATGATAATTTTTTTTAATGATGAATAGTAAAATTGCAATCAAGTTTTCCATGTGAATAAGTTGGGATGTTTTGAGATCTAGTTAAATATGAAGTTTATTGTTGAGAAATGATTATGTGAGGCTCCAGTAAGGTTGGAAATGTCAGTGAACTTGAGAATCAGTAATAGTGTAATAGTAGTCTATTAATGTGTTAGTGTATTGGTAAATTCAATAATGTTGATAATCAGAAGTCAAGCAGTAGCAGTCCAATGCTAAGATAGTTGTTCCAGCTGAACTTTCATATTATTAAATCATGCGATGAAAATTATGCTTCCAGTGTTTAGAGAAAATGTCACGTACTCTAGTGAGAAGTGAAATACAGAATTATTATTGTCGATTAAAGCCTGGCACCCGATATCATAGTTTTGTTTTGACTAGCGTTCTGTGGTAGAGGTTTCCTACTAGAATATTATAATGAAAAGTGTTTTTCTCATGATTGTAGAATGCAAAATCACACTTGAGTCATGTTGAAAAATATATGAAACAGATCAGGAAAAAATAGGAAACAGATCAGTCTATTGAAGACAAGATATTTTGTCGTGAGTTATAATTGGATAAGTTTTTGTGAGTATGGCGCCACTCTGTAGCCTTGTCCCTATACACTCAACGAGATGATTCCTAATGAATGAGAAGGAGGAAAGAGAAAAAGAGTTATGATAAAGATATTTACCGTGTATTTGTTAGAAGGATTCATTACAAGTTCATGAAGGGTTTATTAGTCAAAGATTTTGTTACGTGACAATATAATGTATATAGAAGAAATTCCGGAATGTAAATAACTTGCGCAACTAGATTAGTCATTAAATTATGTTATTAACTTCGTAATATTAAATATATTTAGGTAGGTGAATTAGGTTTAATCTTATTTCATGCATGGCTGCATACTCGCGGTAAATGAAATGATTGTACAGTTTTCCCATGGTAGTAGATAATTGATTGTTTGGTAAATCGGGTGATGAATAATTTTTGAAGTTATCAACAGTCATAATATCCTATGTAGCAATGTATGTATGTGATGTATCTAATAATAATAAGTTATTTACCATAAGACGATTTATCATAATATTCTATACTATACCCATTTTCAATAGCTTAATACTCATCCATTCATAGTTAAGAATTATACATTCACATAGTTAGGAGTTAGTACATATGGATAAAATATATTCTCATTCATAAAATAATAAGGATAATGTCTAAGGCCTCATATTTTATATTCTATTCGCTTTATATTTCATATTATTTTGTTGATATCCCTATTCTTTATTAGTTTACCTTCCGTGATTAATAATCAACAAGAACCAATTCGGTTTCCAAAATAGTAAAAGTACATCTGACGCTCTAATAAAATTCATCAATACTTTATCTGATAAAATAAACTCCAATAAGAAAACTATTGCGGTCTTCCTGGATATACGCAAAGCTTTTGATACAATACCTCATAATACTTTGTTCAATAAACTGGAGTCCTATGGTTTCAGAGGAGTCTCGCTTAAATTGTTCAAAAGCTATCTGAGTAATAGAACCCAGTCCCTAACCATAAATGATCAATCTAGTGTAACTAACTTAACTTCTTATGGTCTTCCTCAAGGTACTGTACTTTCTCCCATCCTTTTCATACTCTATGTAAATGACTTTTTAAATTTAAGACTTCTAAACTCAACTGTGATATCCTTTGCAGATGATACTGCAGCTATTTTTCACGGAAATTCATGGAATGAAGTTCATACTATAGCTGAAAATATATGCTTTTAATTAAGAAGTGGTTAGATAAGAATACCTTAAGTTTAAATATTGAAAAAACTAATTACATTACTTTCTCTGCAAATAGAGTAGGCAGCCTAACGAGAATCAAGATTTGAGACTCCATTCTCAGTGCAATTTAAACTTGGGTAATTGTGATTGTCCCACCATTAAAAAAGTCAATAATACTAAGTATTTGGGAATTATAATTGATGAAAACCTTAATGGGATGTTCATATTAAATACATATGTAGAAAAATGAGATATTTATCCTTTAAATTTTACCAAGTTAACAGAATTCTTAATAAGAACCACCTGAAAATGATGTATCATGCTCTAGTCAAGTCAATTCTGCAGTATGGCATAGTTGTTTGGGGAGGCTGTTTCAACTGTCATATTGCTGAATTATTGTAGCACAAAAACTGATAATTAAAACTATATTAAACAAACCCAGGCTCTATCCAACGGATATGGTTTTTAGTGATTTTGAGGTCATGACTATACGTCAATTATACATAAAAACCGTAATTGAGTACTTAATAAAATATAGATCCGATTTTCCTCTCACAATAAACTCTACTCTTAATTATTATAATCTAAGGGCCACTGCTAACAAATATGTAACCTATAACACTAATATTGAATGTATAAGGAGGCAATTAATTTACATAGGTACTAAAATAATAACCTCATTCCAAATCACTTTCTCATGGACAATAAGATCAGCGGAAAAATTAAACTGGATATAAAAAACTGGACATACAGTAATTTCTTCTTCCATTTAGATATATGACTCGAGATTTCTGCTCCGGCATTTTTTTTTTTCATTAGTTTTTTTCATTTTTCAGTGGACTCGCTTACCTTTATTTTAAGTACCTATTCCTCTGTTTTCTTCTTCCCCCCATTTCTCCCTTCCTTTTTTCCTCATTACTTCTCTTCTCTTCTTTGCCTGCCTATTACATGGGAAACCATAGTTGGCTAGGTATCTTCCTCTCTTTTTTTCTCTTCTCCAACACACCCAAACACTAAGCCCATGGTTTTTTTTATATTTGTAACATTTTATTGTGTTTTATTTGTTTCGTAAATCTTTGTAATTTTGTTTTGTCTTGTTTTGTGTGTTTTTAATAAATTGAAATAATAAAAAAAAAATAAAATTATAATCTTATCATAGGTTTATTCAGTTCAACTGATTCCATTTTAGTTCACTTTAATATAATTCAGTGATAGAGATTTCCTGCTGGAATACAATAATGGATAGAAAATTTTCATAGCTACGGAATGTACATCAAGCGTGTGTCATTGCTCTCCGATGACTCGCTAGTGTTGCAGTTTTAACCATTATTATCTTTGAATCGTAGTCTATGTAGAATAGTATTGCCTACTGAATTGCTTTATATTGTTAAAAATATGTTGCACTCTCAACTCTATAGTAATGATAGTTAGATTTCAATACATTCAGCTGAGTGAAAAAGTTTCATCCTTTACTATTATAATCAACCTACTTCATATTTTACAACAGCAGAGTAACATAGAACCAATTAAAACTATGATGTCTTTTAAACATTTTCCCTTGTTAGAGTTTGCCAAGAAAATAACCAGGGACTCAATAAAGTGATTGAAGTATTCAAGATTATTATACTCGGTCCGTCTTTAGTACCTACTTAAAAGGTGGATACGTCCATATTGTTTTGTCCTGACTCTTGCCACAGTTTTAAAGACTCTTGCCACAAATCTCAATTAGTTATACATTTTGCTGAATTTCGGAATGATTAAAGAGATTTCTTTTGAAGAGGGCCCGCTTCAAATTGGATCATACTATCTATCCAGAAATTCAACTCTCCAAATTATACAGAATGCCTCTATGGTAATATATCCTGATTAGATTTCTTTTTGCGTGTTTCACACCATAAGGAGTGGGAGTGTGCTGAGCACTCTTTTTAATTCAGGCCTTTTCCCAAGTTATAATAGTAAATTTAATATGCAATAGACTAGAGCCATTATTGTAAGTGAGTTAGCGAAATAAATTATTTTCTCTCTCTATTATGAACGGCCATGACTTTGAGTTTCCCATGATAGATATTTAAAAATTGTGGCTCCGAGTCGTCGAGGAATGTAGATTATGGAATTTCCGAGTCGTCGAGGAATGTAGATTATGGAATTATCTCTAAAACTTAGCCTTCCTGTCGCGACATAAAGTGCAATAAGTTGGAAAACAGCAAGCAATGAAATTATAACAAACTACCGATTTTGCAGTTACTATTTGGTCCAAAGGCTCTAGAAGCCATGCGACGATTGGTCAAATTGATTCCCTTCGCCCAATAGGAGACCTGTTTCTAAATACAGTAGTGGGGATTCCCCAGTCGAGAGACCAGATTACGTTTCGGAGGACACTTTGCTAGGAGCACTACGAGAGTAAAGATGTGTGATCACTATTTTTCGCCCTTTTTGGGAAAGTTTATAAGTTTATATAATTAGTTGATGTGGAGCTAGTTTTATTTTTATTAAAGTTTAAATTTTCTAGTAGTGCCATGTCCTGAAAAGTTTAATTGTGTTTCTTCTTCATGTACGAATAATTGTTTCTTCAAATAACCGCTAAGGTACGTAAAATAAGGTTAAAATATAATTTAGGGAATTTAATTAATTGAAACTTCAATCAAAGAGTATTTTATCAACAAGCCTTATTTTTCAAGTTAATAATATTGATTGAGAATAATCCTTTTGATTTTATTAGTGATGGAAGATACTTATAAATTTTTTCTAAAGAAGTATAGAAAGTTTTCAGTTACGTTACATTTGAGTTATTGTTTCTGGAGATATATTATCATAGAGTTTGCTGAAAGTCAGAAGATAGCCTTTAAATTGGAATGAAATTTTTAAGATTATGTTCATATTGAGTTTATGACATTTTATAATTTTATTTTTTTCAGACTCTGTTTTCTTATGTCATTAAGGCTTTCGAATGATTTAGTAAATTTTTTATGATGGAGATCTTAATAGAAGAAGAAGAAAGTTTTTCTTTTCCAGGAAATTAATATTAATGAATGTTCAAATTTTAATACAATTTAAATTATTTTCTATGTGTCTACTAATTTTATTTAATTAAAGGTAAAAACTATCTACAAGATGAATCTTATAAGGCAAACATTTTTTTCTTTATTGTGTTATAAAGTGTCTTGTTTTATTTGGTGATAAATTCATAATTCTAGTTGATACTCGTTTTTGGACTTGTATTTGTAGGTAAATCAAATCATAAACTCTGGAATGTTCATTTTTAATTAAGGTTCTGAGCAGTTTTGGGCGAATGCCCATTATTTACACTTGGATTGCGTCCTAAAGTTCATAAATAATAAATAAAATAAATTTTGGCTAGCGCACAAGTTTCCAGCAATACTAGCCGAGCTACTATATGAAAAATTATATTCGATTTCGCAAACCAAATGAAGAATATCATATAAGTTAGCATCATTTCAATCTGAATTATTCCTTTTCTAAGAGTATTATATCAATTTATATAAAAGTTAACTTCATAATTAATGAAGTATTCATTTTCTATAAGCATTATATTAATTTATTACGGGTGTTTTCATAAACGTTGCATTGTATATTAATGACACTCTGGCAAGTAAATTTGTTTTAAATCTGTTAAATTTTGAGAATGAAATCAGAATGTCAAGATAAAATCTAAATTAAATAACAGAATAAACTCCTGTTTTAGCTTTTGATGAATTGTAGGAAGAGTTAGAAATTAATGCTGTAATACATTTATTTACAGCGGTTCATGTGTGTCCCCAAACCAACTTCTTGTACTACCACCCCTTTGGTTCTGCAACTTTAAGTAACACCTCTTCAAGACACCCGTTCAGACGACAGGTCTAGGGATGTAAGAGGACATCGCCGTCAAGCCAAATTCAACCGGTAAAAGTTCACCGCCAAAAACAAGGTACTGTAACCCCGACGATAAAGCAACGTACAGACCAACGAAAGTGCAGTGTGATGAAACAAAGGTTCATTCGAGAATGTCAATCAAAAGTGGGGATTCAAAATTATTATGAAATGGGTTATATGGGTTACTATCGACGAAACTTGGGTTCCACGGGCTTTTCTTTCTTGAGTAATTTTATGTTGAAATTAACTTGTTATTTGATGATTGATATTGTTTGGTTTTGTGACATATTGCTATCTAAAAGGGGATAGTAATGCGCCCCCGAATCAGATGAAGAATGTCACCAAAGTAACATGAAATTGTTGTTTCTGTTGTTCGATTTTAGTTGCCAATGTTTATTGAAGCTGTTTGTATTTTTCAATTATTTCAAATTGTAGTGTTATTCTATAGTATAAACCTATTAAATCAGGCATGGCAAGATTAATTGAAGTTTTCTTGACTCTAGCCCGTTCACCTGCATGAATTAGGTATAGACTCAGGTATTTTCTAGATGTGTCGGCCTATTTCTAAATTCTAAATTTTATTCACAACTGCGCTACTCTGCTGTCTAGAGATATTTAAATCTCTGGAATTCAAATTTTCTAAAAAATTAAATTTTTCATAACTTACTCTAATAATACTAGATCAATTTTTCTGAGTCTATACTTAATAATTCATTCTGTGAACGTGTTAACTGTCAATATTTTGGGTTTGGAGTTGAATGAATAATTTATAGTTGCTACTCCAATTTTTCTGAAGTTTAAATAATTGTAGATGAAACTGGAAAGTTATTCAGTTATGTTAAATCCATTAAAATGAAAATCTTTTGAAGTGCTTAAAGATAAAGTTAGGTATCATTGATGCTTAAGTTGAAAGTATTCTAAACTAATATTGAAATTGATTATTGAGAAATTAAAGGTTTAACGGTAGAATAAAAATTAGTAGAAGAAACTAGCATAGGTGAAAAACAATGATTCTAAGTGCTGAATAAATTTTTGTATTCTGTAATTCCGTGAATGATGATAGAATTATTGTAATGTCAACGTACGTATTCTGGTCTCACGTCTGGTAGTTGAAATCAGTATAGTAGTAGTGAAAGTGAATATTGAGATTTTAAAAGTCAACTCAATGAAATTAGGAAAATTCGGAAATTATTATGGGAGAATGTTTGAGGAAAATAGGAAATTTTTTTTGATAAGTTTAGGTAGATCGAAGGTAATCAGAGAATAAATAGGAAACTGTTTTATTAGTTATTGTTGATATGTAGTTTTGAAAAGTTGATGAGTAGTTTTGGCCTGAGATGTTTAAACTAAATATTGGGTATTGTAGATTAAAGTTGTAACGATGATCAAATCTTGGGAATTTGTATAAAAATAAGTTGATTGAGTTGAGGTTGTTAAGTCCCTTTATCAGTAATGTTTATTCTCGAAAAGGTAAATCAGTTTTATTATTGGAAATATTTTTTATTAGGTGTGATTTTTGCGGTAGGCATGCGTAGTGATAGTGTAAAGATCCGTTGTGTTGGTGACGTTTCCTGTAGGCTGTGGGGAATTTTTTTTGTTTAGTTGAGACTCAAGATTTAGAGGAGGACACGGGGACTTCCTGCCTATGTGTGTTGTTGTTGAATTTAGGTAATTGGCGCGAGTGTAGGTCCGTGTCCAGAGAGAACGGAGCACTGCCCGAAAGTTGTCCATGTAACAAATCAAGGAATTTAGCTGTGACTTTCAAATTGTAGTGTTATTCTATAGTATAAACCTATTAAATCAGGCATAGCAAGATTAATTGATGTTTTCTTGACTCTAGCCCGTTCACCTGCATGAATTAGGTATGGACTCAGGTATTTTCTAGATGTGTCGGCCTATTTCTACATTCTAAAATTTTTCAAAATTATCTTCTTTATCACCTTTAAAAAAGGTCAGGCACATTTATCAATCCTGTCACCTAGTAACTCTTGAATAAATTTTTCTCATTCTGCGTGTATGTTAATACGAGTGTTTCTGGATCAAGCTGTGGAAGACTGCCGTTAAAGATAGTCTTCCTAATTGAGCGTAGAGTTCCACTAGTTGTTTCAATTTTACCATAGAATTTGGATAGTGTGCAGCATACATCAATTGGACATCTTCTAGTTAATGTCACTTTCCGTGTGGGCTCACAAAAAACTGAAGGATGAGACCATCTAACTTTTCAGTCCACTCCTCTCGATGTAAGGAATCTGTTTAGAATCACCAAGTAGGAAAACTTCGGAGCATCCTGATAATTTCGCAATGAATCCAATGTAGCCAGCATGCATCAGTACAGCCTCATCTATAAAGACACAATGATATTTCTTGCCCACTCCATTTATAATGAAAGATGAAACTGTTCTGTAATCTGATCTGATTATCTTTCTACAGTAATCCTTACAATACTTATGAATGACAGCCTCTCTGATTTCTTTGATTCCTGCTCTTGTTTGACTTAGAACTAAATCTATTCCTGGTTTATGCTGGTTCAGTATTTCAAACATCTTTCCACACCCTGGCACACCATCTATCAACGTAATATTAGGAAGACTTGAAGCAGAAATGTCAACTGATGATATTTTCTGATACAGCTCACCGTTTAACATGAGTTGTGTATTTCTACTAACAAGAATGTATTTTTCTTTTGTTAAGAATCTTTTATTACTCTTATTGAATTCCACGTAGGTTCCTTCGTTATCCAAGCAGAAGCCCATTCTATAACTTTTTCCAGTTGGCCATAGAAATGTTCTTAGAATATTATCATAAATATTCATATCTTTACGCTTTATATCTATTAGGTACGAATAAGAGCTCAATAAGTTTTTTCTTGTGATGTTAGTCAGAATTTTATAGTAAATAATAGAATTTATCTGATCATGTTGACTCAGAAGATTTCTGAACTCCAGCATACTATTTATAAATTCATGTTTGGGTGGTTTTTCAGGTAAGTATCCCGTTGGACATGCTCTCATTGTTTTTCTCTTTTGGTATATTTAAAAATGTAAGATTATTTATCCCCCTGTAGTAAAACACATATTTAATATGTTTTGTTGCCAAGACAGTACTTAAGAGATCAATACAAGATACATCAGCCATGGTTCCAAAAAAATGAATTCCAACTGTCAGAGCTTGTTTATCTGAAGCCCATTCATCAATCATAGATAGTAATATTTTTAGATTGGAAAGCAAGTTACTATTATCTGTCAATAAGAACAAATTGAGTATTTTTAATTTCTTGTCGAATTTGACCGATGCATGAATTTGCTTTGTTTGTGAAAATATAGTAGTTAGACTATTGAAGTAATCAATGCTCATACATTTCCTATTTACTACGGTAGCAATGCCCTTGGAAATATTTACTTTTCCGTTTTTTATGCTGGCAAAGGAAATATTCAGGTCAGTGTAACCTCCAAAATTAAATACGAGTGATGTCCTACTTTTTGATCTTTGTTGAACTCTATTTGTATCATCCAAATTACCTAAAATTTCATTGATATCCAACACAATATTTCCAGCCTGATTTATTATTTTTTGAGAACAATATCTATTTTTAAACAATCCCATAATTAGTCTTTTCAATCAATTGCTGCAATGATTTCTGGTGGCTAGGACATTGTGGATCGTGAACTTTATGATTTGATGGCTTTTTGTTCTTCTTACAATTGCTACATAATGCTTCCTTGGCGGTATTTGGACAATCTTTAGTGCTATGATCTTCAGCACAGTGACCGCAGACTACACTTTCTTTTTTGCAATACTTTGAAACGTGATCAAAGCACTGGCGAACCGAAATAAAGTCATTTAACCTGCAAGAAGTCATGTCGACGAAGACTTGTTTCCTATTTATTAGAATTCTTCTTATCTCGGGCTCACATTCAATGATCCAATGAACTACTTCCTTGTTCTTTGGTCCAACCTTGTAGAGAGGCTTACATCCGTTTAAAAATGCTTATTTTCCTAGATCAGAGCTAGCAAAGTTTTTGTTGAAAATGCTCTCGGCTAGTTCCTCTTTGCTTAAATCACTAGGGACATCGTAAATTATTAAACGTGGCTTCCTATTCTGTGGTTCAACTATTTTCATATTTCCAGTCTTCAACGCCTCATGTTCAATTATTTTCTTCTTGTCCTCTTCCAAATTCAGAAAAATAATGAGGTCACCTCCTCTAACATTCACGGTCTTTTCAACTCTAATATCGTCTTTGTTTTTGATGTTCTCCCGCAATACATTTTTAATAATTCTACTGTTTTCCACTTCGTTCAGGACTGGTTTGACTGGCTGCAACATGACTATATGCTCCTGTGGTTGTAGTTTCCTAACATTGTTCCCTGCAACTTTATTTTCCTTCGATTTTTCTGGCAACTGCACCATATCAGCATAGCTTAACGTAGGCCTACTTTCACTTTGTTTTATATTGTCTATCGCCTTATTTATATTTTTAAGGGACTCCTGAATACCCTTATTGGTGTTTCCGAGCCCTGCCGCTAGCTGTGAAATTGTCACTGACCTTGTTTCTAATTTGACGATTGTTTCCGACAATTTATTAGTTATTGAAATAAATCTGTCGAAATCAGCTCTCAGAACTTTTCTTTTTTCATATTCTGCTTCCGCCCATAGATTAAGTTCGTGCTTTATCTGCTTTAAAAGTTCATAATCCTTTGAAAATTCATTGCTGATTACCTTTGATGTAGATTGCTCTGCTGGTTGCTCCATTGTAGGGGACTCCTGGACCTGTCCTGAAGATGATGATTGCTCCTGCTCTTCTCCCACTTCCTCGAATTCCGGAATTAATCCATATGGCGCCCTGACCGGTGGTCTCATACGTAACGTAACGGATGGATTCACTAGTCTATCAGCTATAACTCACTTTTGCAATAATCACAACACAATTATTATTATGTTCCACAGCTCTAAACAACAATGTTTACTACTCAGTGTCTCAATTAAGAATATTACCATGTCATCCGCATAAAGATGTGCATTCATATCGTGACCTCCAATCCTTAGCCCTCCACCGATACATTCACAGATATCATATGTAAATATGTAGAATAAAATCGGGGACAACAAACAGCCCTGTTTTAAGCTGCTTTCAAACTGAATACCTTCTGTCAGCCCTTTCTTGCACCACACAGCAGATGATACATTATCATACAAGCCTCTCATCATTTGGACAAACTTATTCGATACACCTATCTCTAATAATCTATAAAATAATGCAGATTATTAATGCAGATTATTGTCTCGAATGCAGATTTGAAATCAATGTAGAAACAGTATACTCTTCTATTCTTTTCTGACACAAAATATTCAATCAAATTATACAGAACACTAATGTTATCCACAGATGAGTATCCTTTTCTGAAGCCGGCTTAATTGAGGAGCTGGGTAGAAAAACGACCCGAGGCCACTCGTGTTGTTTTTCCGCAACACGCTTCATTCTATCCGCCATTAAATTCTGAACAGTTTGGTACATAAAATGTTGTATCTTGAAAAATGATTGAGTTGTGAAAATTTTTTGTTTGTGTGGCAAACCTGAAATTATTCAGCTGACAAGCTGTGAGCCAGCAGCCAGTGAAATCCTTATTTTGTTTTCTTACAAAATAAGAAGCTGATTGATTGATTGATTGAGTACTTTATTTATGTAGATTACAGTATATACTGGCTTATACACTTATATACAATAGCTTACAATACAGCAAAATTATAGATGAATTTATGTAATATAGACTAAGAAAATAATTATTGAGCTGTATATGATATGAAAAAAGCAATTTGGAATAACTATACAAGATTATATTGTTATGCATCTACATAAATTGGCGGAGCTTTGGACATATCAATGTCCATTCTTCGGGAAGAATATTAAAAATATCCTCCCAACTAACTCTCTACCAAATGAATGGTATAAGAAGATCATTAATACATCCAAGGGAACCAATTATCCTCTAGATGATGGAAATAATAAAGAAGACGCTTCTGAAGAAGAATCCGATGCTGAAAACATTGGGGTGTATGAATTTCCCGAAAATCAGAACAGTACCATGTAACATTCCAGAGTCTTGATTATGGGAAGAAACGTGTTCAAGAAGAAAATATCATCTTCAATTGTTCACTTCCAAATGACATTTTTTAGATCTTTATTACCTACTTATTAATTATCCAATATCATGAGCAATATATTATCATTATCACTACTCTTGATACGGGTTTTTCATCATTTTATTGAACCTCTGAAAATGTAACAACCAGGGTTATGGAAAAACGACCTGAGACAACACACCTTATATCAATTAATATCAGTTAGCCTTGGATTACTGGCTAATTATGAATAATAGCATTGAAAATAGTATAAAAAGATCAATAAAGTTCAAATACTTGCAAGAATATTGCATTCTGATGAAATAATGAAGATGTGTACTAAATATTTCAAACTCAATTTACACAAAACTTGATTTCTTGACTCAGGTCGTTTTTCCACCCAACTCCTCAATTCTCCCTAATGTTGTTTGTATGCTTCAAATATTTTTCCAGCCTATTCAATAAACATCCCACAAAAATTTTATAAATTGAGTTTGTGAATGATATGGATCTATAATTCTTGGGATATCTCGAGTCCCCTTTCTTAAGAAGTGGGAAAATCATTGACTTTTTGAAGGCATCTGGGGCAATACCTGCTTCATAAACTTCATTAAAAAAAACTACACATCAACTGTTTATATGCTGCAGGTTCTATTTTATAAAACTTGCCAGAAATTCGATCTTCACCAGGAGCCTTTCCATTTCTCAATTTTTTCAATGATAAGTTGACTTCATTTATATCAATAATCCTGCCCAACAACTCATTTTTGCGGAAGGGCTCCACGTACAACGTTGGGCCCCTCGACCGTGAGGGATTATAGAATTCTTTATAATGACATACCCATTTCTCTGGCTTTATATTTTTGACTGTGTTTGATCCTTTAAATTCACGTACTCATTCCCAGAAATGTTTTGAGCCCATTACTGAATTCAGTTTTGTTTTCACCTGCTCCCAGTAAGCATTTTCTTAAATATTACAAGTTTCCTTGTACTCCTTAACCGCCACCAAATAGTCTTTTTTAATTTGCGTGGAGTTGGTTCTCCTAAATATTTTCAGAAGGGAAAACATCCTATTTCTTATTTTTCACACTATCTGTCATACCAGGCGTTTTTTTGAATTTATTATTTGTTTGATTGGAATCATTTTTGAAGTAAGTGGCGTCATATATAAGCTCCCTCAACTTAATACTAGCTTCATTTATATTTTCTGGCAATAATACATTTCTACATCTGAGATCTAATTTTTCTATAAATAAACTATTTCCGTTTTTTCTACTCCAAAATAATTTTGGTGCTAGTGGCAAACAACAATTATTCTCTAGAGGTTCACTACATTCACAGTTAACGGTCGAACATAAGGGCAAATAATCCGAGAAGCTTGCTGGTATGACACTGAAATATTTTGCTAAACTTAAACTATCTAAACTAACACAACATAGGTTGATTACTGACGCTCCTCTATTATTAATAAATGTGAATTCTCCCAAAGCATCTCCCATTACTCTACCATTTAATACAACAAAATTGAACTCCTCACAAAGGTTTATAATTTTTCTCCCTTTTCTATTTAACACTTTATCTTTAGATCTGTGCTCATACTCTATATCTGTGCTATCAATTGAGAGTTCAGTTGGCAAGCACTGCGCTTCTCCCACCTGGCCATTCATATCACCTACAATAATCATACTACTAGTATCATCACAGGAGATCAAGAAATCACACAGAGCACAGTAATCAAATTCCTATTCACTCTCTAGACCTCCACTCAAATAAACTGGAACCATGCACAAATTATTTTCCAACATAAATAAAACTTCTCTTCCATTTGATTTTTCTATCCTTATAGAGTTTTCCCACCTGGGGAAAAGAGGCACTGTAAAAGTTGGACCACAGGGAAAGAAAATGCAGGAGACAAGGATAAGGTGGTTTAGGCATGTACAGTGACGGGAGGAGGATTATCTTGGACGAAGAGTGCAGGATTTGGTTTAGGATGGTTGAAAGGACGAGGTATACCTATGATGAGGTGGGGAGATAGAATAGCGGCTGACTTACGGGAGAGTGGTTGGAGGAGAGAGGAAGCATTGGATAGGGCTTTGTGGAGAGGCAGAATAAGAGGAAGGAATGCCGACCTCATATAAATGGGATAAGGCACAGCCAAAGAAGAAGAAGAATAGAGTTTTTCCACCTGTCCCTAAACCTAGCGCCGCAGTGTGGGATGGTTTCTCACAGCTTGGTGTTGTCATTTGTGATGGGTATCTGGCTTGGAAGTGTTTCGGCCGCATTGCAGGATGACTGTTAATGGTAGCTGGAAGATCAACAACTGTTTTTTTTTTTTGTTATTTTTCGTGATAGAGATATTCTGATTGCAGATTCGTTCTCAGCGACCCCAAGTTTAGCCTGTAGGCTCAGAATGTCAACAATGTTTTTGAATAATTAAAAATCCTCATGAAAAGTCATTAATAATGGTAGTACACCACGTTTCTGGAAACTTTTTACTGGTGACTGGAGTTATTATTGATTATAGGTAACACAAAAATCAAAATAATTGTGAGAAAGAAAACTGCTGATGAACAGGAATAAGACCGCCACTCCATAGTTCTATTGTCTCGGCTGCTTGGCTGAGCCTGGCTGGAGGGATCAAATAACCGACTGGATTGATCTTTCGTCTGTCCGCTAGGCAGAACTATGCAGAGATGTTACTGCGGCCGCTCGCATTCCCACCAATGCTGCTATTATTTGCTGTCTCAGCGCCTAGTCCGAGTCAGACAAGCATCCAGCCTGCACTGCGGAGCTAGGTTAAAGGCTATTAGTTGTCCCTTCTTAGCTCTACCAAATCTACTATCCCTTGTAGCAAACTCCCATGAGAAAATATATCCTTTCAAAAAATGTTCATAAATAATTTGCTCTCCTTCTTCTATGAAAGTTTCTAACAACACAAAGCATTCATATTCTCTCAAGTAATTGAATAGTTCAAAGTGACACTTGACCTTTAATCCTGCTATATTATAAACAAAAATGGCAATGATGGCATCACCTCAGGCCTCCTCAGTCCTTTCTGCCGACACCATCACATTCACAGATCTGCGTAGTATACTATTGACAGTCTCTCCATCACATCCCAGCACTTGTTGCAGTTTATCCTTGCCACTGTGGGTGTCGCATTTCAGTCCGTTCCCATCCCATAGAAATGCCACGTTGCCGACTATTAGACGATCATGCTGCACAATCACTCGCTTATCCGGTTGCACTTTCCATATTTCTTCTTTCATTGCAAATAAGCGAGATCTCACTCTCCTGATTTCAAACGAGAAGTCCTTATGTACGATAAAACTTGTCCCTTTGAGTTTCTTAGTGTTATTAAGTATGTGGTTAATATCAATGTCGTTTGGAAAATGTGCTATAAGAAAGCCTCCATTTCTCATCTTTCTCAATGAGTGTGCGCGATTCACCCATCCAAGCCTTGCATTCAAGTACTCTACACAAAAGTTTTTAACAACTGTCACAGGGTTGGACACATTCAAATCATACTTGAGTCCCTTGAAAATGAGATTATTTCTACTGCTCTTATCTTCTAACCCGACAATACGTTTATGCAAAACACTATTTTCTACAGTTAGAGTATTTACCTAGCCTTTCATTTCGGTATTCTCCTTTATTAAATCTTCTATAGTAAATTTCATAGCTGTTAAGTCCTCTTTCAATGCTGGTTTATCGAATTTCAAATTAAAACTATTTATCAACCGACTTTCAAAGTCCTGCATGATTTTTTTAACTCACTGTTCTCCATCAGAGAACTTAGGGTTCACTGATTCAGTGTTTTTCTTCTTACTTTTATGAATGTTCGGTGAACTTTTTGGCAGTTCTCGCTTTCCTGTAGATGATGGCGTTGGTGATGTTTCCTGCTGTTTCCCGGTGCCTCCTGATGTTCGCGAAAAATCAATACGGTACTCTTCTTGCTTATACCAAATAACTGATGCCAATTATACGATTAATCGAATGAAATTGAATTGAGGTTAGAAACACAAAATTCTAAAGCCATTCAACAACCAAAACAACAAACTGATATGCCTATCAGAGCAACAGCAAAACACGTCCGTTCAGTTTGGCTGTCACTACTCAAGAGAAAGAGTAACGCTATCCGCTTTGTTGAATGATAGACAAGAACAGCAATACCATTGCTAATCAAACACTGCCATTATAACATGGACCTCACTGTAGTCTTGATTGGGTAAACAACTGAAAACTTCTTATTTTTACGGTAAATACAATACAGTGTTTTTTGAAGTCATTATAACCACCCAACTCGATCATGAGTTGATGTTGAATTTTATAATCTCCAACGAAAATATAAAATTGAAACAATTTTTAAATCAAATCAATTTTTGGTTATGGATAAAAAATTCTAAATTACTATCCGTAATTGAGTTGAGTTAAAAAGTATAATGTCTTATAAGCTAATCTGAAGACAATTTTTGCGTTTTATTGAAATTTCAAATGTTATGCTACTCACATACAGACACTAGACTAGTTATTTGTGTATTAATTGTTTTATATTTTGACGAAGTCTGTCTGGCGACTGCCGGTCATGGACTGAATTTACTGAATTACTGAATAGACTAGGTGAGGATTGTAAAGCTGGATGCTGAATTTCCACATAGGCATAACAGTATTATGGAAGAGAACTGCACAGTGAAAATATCATTTTCATGAGTTCTGATTAGACTATACAAACTCAGCACAGCCGAGCGAGTAGGACCCATAAAATATAGGACTATAGAGAACTCCATGAAAGAAAATCTGAGACAAGAAATCAGGACTGCGCAGAATCCATCACAAGAAATTGAAAATAAACTATCCACAGAAGACACTCCATCGTTACATCTCGAGTCTGACACATCTTTCTTTGAAAAAACATCAACTCCACATTCTCAGTCCACTGATAACAAACTGAGTCCAATTGAAAGTCCTATTAATTGAAAAGTCATATTAAAACTTATGGGAATAATATTCTTATATTCTCACTTATACCTGTCACTTTCACTGATATGTGGGAATCAATCTTTCTTCATCTTTTTATAACATTTTTCAAGTGTTTGTTTTGATGAAAAGTCTTGTAACAAATGGGCTCCCTGATCGTGAGCAAACGGCCATGTAAATTTTGAATAGAAATTTTAATGATCATGATTGTATGGAATGACATAGCCTATAGCTTCGTGGGCCTATACACATCCCGGTCTGCATATAATTTTGAAGACATATCCCATTCAGCTGGTCTGCTTTCAACTTCAAGAATGAACCTTTCTGTATCAAATTGTTCACCATTCATTACGACGACTTCAACAGACTACTGTACTGAACTTGGTTTGAATTGAAACTGAACTTGAGATGATTTTCTGGTGGTTGGTAGCTGGTGGCTCTAGTGTGCAATGACACATAATAATCAATGGTATGACGTGGTGGCGCGACAGTCTGGTGGCTAACAAAATCGGCGGCTCGAGCCACCACATTCCTGGAAGCTCGGCTGGTGGCTCTAGAGTGCAGTGACAGATAAGAGACAATGCTACCACGCTTCCGTGGAAGCGCTTCCATGGTGGCCCAGTGTGCAAAGGTCCTTATAGGCTTGAGACAGTGCTGTATCTCTGGATTTTCAATTGATCATTATCAGTGGAAGTAATTGGGATGAACATTTAAAATTAAATGATGGTGAAAATGGGGTACTTATTGATCTTTTGAATAGAATAAATGATTGGAGTAAATTCAATTACCCTTTGATTATAGGAATTGATTCTTTTAACAATCTTGGTGAAACTTATTTTGATATTCCTGCCACTGAACTCTTGAGTACTGTCATAGGAGCTAGAGATTTGAAGTTCATTTTTATTATCGAGGTTATTGTGAAATTAATTTTCTTAATATACCTAAGCTATCTGATAGTCCGGGAGTTGAGTACCCTGTAGGATTCTTTGAAGGTAATAATAAACGTGAAGCATTCATAAACTCTATGATTGAATTACGGACCCTACTTCAAAACACTGATAACGAAAATGCTAAAATATATAAAAATATTCTTCTTAGGATCACGCATAGAAACATGTCAATATCAGGTGATGAACTAATAAGCGTCCTGAATAACAATATGAACATCTATGATAATAATTTGAAAAGATTCCTATTCAAAACAAACTCTAAATACCGAATGGGATATTGCTTGGAGCAGGGTGGAAGTTACGTAGAATTTCAAGAGGATACTTTAAAATTCTCTACTAAAGAACGATATGTTTTAGTCACACGTAATACTACACTTATGCTGAATAGCGAATTAATAAAAACTATAAATAGAATAACTCTTCATGAGTGTAAACTTCCTAAAATAAAGTGGTATGACGGTGTTCCCGGCTGTGGTAAATCTTACTTTATAGTCTCGCATCATGAGCCTGGCAAGGATCTAGTACTCACTCAAACACGGGCAGGTATTAAAGCAATCCGTGAAACTGTCATTGAAAGGTATGGTCGAAAACATTGTAATCGTCTTAAGCTTGATTACAGGACAGTTGGCTCATATATAATAAATCATAATCAGAATAAAACATACGATAGAGTTTTTATTGATGAAGCTCTACTTATGCATGCGGGTTACATCGGTTTTATTGCTAACTTGAGTAAGGCCTCAGAAATAATTGTAGTTGGTGACGCAAACCAAATACCCTACATTGAGAGAAGTAATTATGCCACAAGATGGCATAAAATTTCAGAATTCTGCGAACCTTTTACAAAACAAACGGTAACTCGTAGATGTCCTATCGATGTTTGTTTTGTCCTTTCCACTGTCTATGAAAATATTACGACGCTTAATGAAAGAGCTATCTCAATTCTGCCTACTTACAGAAATGGGGAATACCATCTGATACAACCCGACACTTTGATATTAACATTCACCCAAGAAGAAAAACTTATGGTGGGTGATACTATAAAGTGGAGAGAGGATGTTGCACTTCACACAATCCACGAAGCACAAGGGCTAACTCATAAAAATGTTATTCTAATCAGAATTAAGTACAAGGAGAATGAAATCTATAACAGCATGCCCCATGCGATTGTTGCCTTGTCTAGACACACTGAAACTTTCAGGTATTTAACAACCAGTCTGGTAGATGATGCTGTGGACAAACTAATTAAAAAACTTAAATTCATAGATAGTGAGGGGCTTGTTGAATGGAACAAGGAAAAGAGAAGTGGACCTGATGATATAAGTTATGAGTGACACTGAAGAGGTTCTTAATATTTTAGAAACAGAAAATGAAACAGATGTAATCGACGATTATTTGAACTATCACTTTCACGAGGACAGAAATAAAGATGCTGAGTGTTTCAATATTATGTCTATGAATATACGTAGTTTGAATGCTAATTTCGATCAGTTTATTTGCTGCCTCAATGAATTGAAAACTGATATTCACATTATAATATTAACTGAGACCTGGTTGACTGCAGATATGCCGTTCATTTTCAACATTCCTGGATATACGGCAATAAATAAGTACACTAAACAGAATAAATGTGATGGATTATGCATGTACATAAAAGATTGCATAGGATTCAATGAAGTTTCACTCGATATCTCTGATGCCAATGTAGTTAGTGCTGACTTAAGAATTGATGATTTTATTGTGAAGGTGATTGGGGTTTATAGATCACCAAGTAATCAAAATATTGATAATTTTCTTAATAGTCTGAGTAATGAAATCAGTAAAATTCCTAATGGAATAAATGTATGTGTGGCGGGAGACATGATATAAATACACATTCAACTAGTGTTCCTGTTCAAGATTATCTGCATATTTTCAATAGTAATGGCTATAAGTCTTACATAAATGGTGATACCCGAGTAACAACCACAACAAATTCTTGCATTGACCACATTTTTATAAAAATTCAGGCAACCATTCTATGTTCACTAAAGGAGTTATATTAGGACAACCATAACTGACCACTACGCGGTTGTACTGAACTTGGTGAAGGTCCCTATCAATAAGGATAATAGAAACGTATTGATAAACACATTAACTAGAACCAACTATCATGCACTATTGGAACGCATAAGGAATGAAGATTGGGGAGAAATCTATACCGTGAATGGAAGCATTGACACTATTATGGATAAATTTGTCGATCGTTTGACCAGTCTCATCAATCAATGCAAGAAGGTAAAAGTGATACCTAACAGACTTCGTCCCCTGAAGCCCTGGATATCTGAAGGCATCGTAAGATCAATAATCACGCGGGACAAAATGCATTCTAGACTCAGAAGAGATCCTAATAACAATATCTTAAAGAATGAATATAAGGCTTATCGTAATGGTTTGAATAAGATCATAAATCATGCAAAGGAAGTCTACTAGAAAATTGAAAATTGTAATAACAACAGCATGAAGTTGTGGAAGTGCATAAACGAGGTTATAGGTGAGGCCAGTATCAAGGAAAAGAGTACTGAACTTGATGCTCACTCCCTCAACAATTATTTCACAAATGTGGGTAAATTACAAGCTCAAACTATCAATATCCCTGATAATACTGGTGATCGATTTCCTGCAATACAGATCGATAATACGTTTTTTATGAGACCAACGTGCCCAGTTGAAGTTGAGGCAACTATTAAAAATCTAAAGAACAACTGCAGTCCTGGTATTGATGGTCTAGGTAATATTACGCTGAAGAAAATAGCCAATTTTATATCTCAACCTCTCGCTTTCATTTTTAATAGATGCTTTGAGGAGGGATATTTTCCCGAGCACCTCAAATCAGCCAAAATAAAACCTCTATTCAAACAAGGTGACCCGACTAATCCCTGTAATTATAGACCGATTAGTCTTATCAGCAACCTTGCTAAAATAATGGAGAAACTAATAAAGTCAAGAGTTGTTTCTTTCTTGAATCTTAACAAAATAATCAACAAGAACCAATTCGGTTTCCAAAATAGTAAAAGTACATCTGACGCTCTAATAAAATTCATCAATACTTTATCTGATAAAATAAACTCCAATAAGAAAACTATTGCGGTCTTCCTGGATATACGCAAAGCTTTTGATACAATACCTCATAATACTTTGTTCAATAAACTAGAGTCCTATGGTTTCAGAGGAGTCTCGCTTAAATTGTTCAAAAGCTATCTGAGTAATAGAACCCAGTCCCTAACCATAAATGATCAATCTAGTGTAACTAACTTAACTTCTTATGGTCTTCCTCAAGGTACTGTACTTTCTCCCATCCTTTTCATACTCTATGTAAATGACTTTTTAAATTTAAGACTTCTAAACTCAACTGTGATATCCTTTGCAGATGATACTGCAGCTATTTTTCACGGAAATTCATGGAATGAAGTTCATACTATAGCTGAAAATAATATGCTTTTAATTAAGAAGTGGTTAGATAAGAATACCTTAAGTTTAAATATTGAAAAAACTAATTACATTACTTTCTCTGCAAATAGAGTAGGGCAGCCTAACGAGAATCAAGATTTGAGACTCCATTCTCAGTGCAATTTAAACTTGGGTAATTGTGATTGTCCCACCATTAAAAAAGTCAATAATACTAAGTATTTGGGAATTATAATTGATGAAAACCTTAAATGGGATGTTCATATTAAATACATATGTAGAAAAATTAGATATTTATCCTTTAAATTTTACCAAGTTAACAGAATTCTTAATAAGAACCACCTGAAAATGATGTATCATGCTCTAGTCAAGTCAATTCTGCAGTATGGCATAGTTGTTTGGGGAGGCTGTTTCAACTGTCATATTGCTGAATTATTTGTAGCACAAAAACTGATAATTAAAACTATATTAAACAAACCCAGGCTCTATCCAACGGATATGGTTTTTAGTGATTTTGAGGTCATGACTATACGTCAATTATACATAAAAACCGTAATTGAGTACTTAATAAAATATAGATCCGATTTTCCTCTCACAATAAACTCTACTCTTAATTATTATAATCTAAGGGCCACTGCTAACAAATATGTAACCTATAACACTAATATGAATGTATAAGGAGGCAATTAATTTACATAGGTACTAAAATAATAAACCTCATTCCGAATCACTTTCTCATGGACAATAAGATCAGCGGAAAAATTAAACTGGATATAAAAAACTGGACATACAGTAATTTCTTCTTCCATTTAGATATATGACTCGAGATTTCTGCTCCAGCATTTTTTTTTTTCATTAGTTTTTTCATTTTTCAGTGGACTCGCTTACCTTTATTTTGAGTACCTATTCCTCTGTTTTCTTCCTTCCCCCTATTTCTCCCTTCCTTTTTTCCTCATTACTTCTCTTCTCTTCTTTGCCTGCCTATTACATGGGAAACCATAGTTGGCTAGGTATCTTCCTCTCTTTTTTTCTCTTCTCCAACACACCCAAACACTAAGCCCATCGTTTTTTATATTTGTAACATTTTATTGTGTTTTATTTGTTTCGTAAATCTTTGTAATTTTGTTTTGTCTTGTTTTGTGTGTTTTTAATAAATTGAATTGAAAATTGAAATTGAATTGAAGAGAGGAAAAAAATTTCAATTCAAATAGGAGTTACCGGCTGGCAGCCTAGACATAGGCTACATTAAGCTTATTTATTTGTTTGATTAGGATAGAATTGATTTGTGGTTTCTTAAATTGATGGCTATCTTAAATTAATTATAAATCTGATAAAAATATTGGATCTTAAAACTTATTATAACTTAGGGCCATCTCATGGGTTAAAGTAAAGTCTGTTATTATAATCCTAGTAAAAATAATATGATAACAGACTGCACTTTAGCCCATGAGGTAGCCCTACAATAAGTTTTGAGATATTATATTTTAATACTGGTAGGCTAAACTGTATTAAGTTAAAAAATGGGTCAAGTTAAGAGGTATCTTTAAACATGCATTTCAAGCAAAGTACTGTAATCGTAACTTAAAAAGTACCTAAATGGTTTATTTACTTGAAAAGTAATAGTACACGGTAGGTACCACTCTATATAAAACTAAATCAAAATAGCAAATACTGTCAATAGAAGAAAGTGAATGTTGCAATCTGCAATAGCAATACATAACACAATAATTGATATTTGAGTAAGGTCAAAAAATACGTTACCGTAAGTACCTAAACCGGCAAGGACAGAACTACCTGAAACTTGTCTGATAAAAATGTCAATAACTTACTTTTCCAATATGATTAATTTATTGAATTAAATGAAAACTACACAATTTTATTAAATTAATTAAAAAGAAAATATAAACCTAAACTTACCTGAAAGCTGAGATTGAGGTTAGATTTTTAGCACGTACAATAATTTTGTAAGGTGCTACTCTTGAAAGTAAACAACAACCGTAACAGTAGTAACTAGTAAGTGAATACTGAACACTTGAACACGAACAGTGAACACCAACACAGAGACAAAACTGAATCTGAGGAGCTACTCTACTCTGACCAACGAGCTAAAATATAGTAGGCCTAAACTATAGAGTGGCCGCTATTCCTGTTACGAATTGAACATGGGCAGCCATGACAGAGAGAGGCAAGAAGCGGCGGAAAATTTGAATGGCCCTATTGATATAATGGGAACTTGCATAAAAGACAAGGTGCAAATCAGTTATATTTAATAAATACTACATTGAATTTTCCTTAATACCTTCAGCTTCATCCATTACCCACAATTGTGGGATCGATGACGTCAAAAAATCAAAACACGTACAAACACATGAAAAAAAAACTGTAACAGTTTCATTGAGCATTTCAAATATATTTATTACAGTGTTAAGATAAGATAAGATCTTTATTCGTCACATTTGTTTGCATAAATACAATATTTATCATGCCAATACAATATTTAACATTTAGCCATGACATGTCAATAATAGGAATACAATAAAACAATTACAAACATAACACATAGAAACACGTCAAAAACTATGAAAAGTTTCATAATAGGATGAAAGGCACATAATAGGATGAAAGTTACTTGAGTCAAGAAACAGTTAGGCATAAAAAAACGAGAGATCTATGGTTGAAATAGTTCTTCAACCTTGTATGGGCAGCTATTGACAAGATAATACTTCAATCTATTTAAAAAACATCCATTAGTAGTGTCATACTTCAAGTAAGATGGAAGCAAATTGAACATTTTCATACCCCTATACCAAGGGCCTCTTCCCACTAGGTCTAATCTAATTCTCGGTAGCTGGAAATAATTTACATTACTTCTTGTTGAATACGTATGCGTGTGTCTGGGTTCCTCAATATTAATTCTATTTTTCCTGATATAAGTCACCAGCTCCTGTATATAAATTGCTGGTACCGTCAGAAGATTATTTCTTACGAAATGCGGTTTGCAACTCTCTCTAAATCCTAATCCATATAATTCTAACAGCCTCTTTTTGCCTCAAGAAGATTCGATCCAATAGAGTCTGGTAACTTCCCCATAGCATTATACTGTACCTAACCACAGAAATAAAATATGCATGGTATACACTCAGGGCTGCTGGAATGCCTGATGACCCTCGAATCACTCTCAATGCAAACAATGCTTTATTCAGCTTCTTCTCCAATAGGTCAACCTCTGAAGCCCATCTCAAAGAGCTCTGGATCCTCACTCCAAGGAATTGTACCTCCTCAACAGACTTCCCAAAGGCGGATTGCGTCTCTGTCTGCTCTTCCATTTGTGCAAGATGAGAGGCATGAAAATACACTATGTTGGTCTTTTCCAGATGCATCGTCAACCCATTTGACTGAAACCATGCTGTTAAAGATTCTGAAGCCTTCAAGATTGCCTCTCTCACCATTTGTCCTAATTCTGGTTCCACTACCGCTGTTGCATCATCAGCAAAAAGTATCATCCTCGAGTCAACACTAGCTGGAAGATCATTGGTATACAGGAGGAACAGTATGGGGCCCAGAACTGAGCCCTGTGGCACACCCAGTGTGACCCTTGACCAATCTGAATACACTGAATGCTGATCTCTCAAAAGTACCTCCTGCTGTCTGCCCTCAAGATATGATGAAATAAGTTTATGTGAGACTCCTCTGAAACCATATTGCCAAAGTTTGTTCAATAGAAGGTCATGGTTAACACTATCAAAAGCTCGAGATAAGTCACAAAAAATACCTGTAGGATTGTGTGAACCATCCAAAGCCAACATCACATCCTTTACCAACTCAAAAATTGCCATCTTGGTTGACTTTCCAGCTCTAAATCCAAATTGTTGGTTGACAAGAATCTGCTGTCTTTGCAAATAGGCTGTTATCTGCTCAAATATTACTTTCTCAACAATCTTGGAGAAGGAAGATAACACTGCTACAGGTCTGAAATTCCTCACATCCTCTGAATCTCCTTTTTTAAATATTGGAATAATGAGGGCATATTTAAGCTTTTCCGGAAAGATGCCCATTTGAAGGACAACATTGATGATGTGTGCAAGTGGCCTTGCCACACATTGGCTAACTTCCTTAACCAGCCTCATCGGTATCTCATCCCAACCAGAGGAGCTTTTATTTTCAAGTTTATTTATGATTTTAAGAATTTCCGTTTCTGTAACCTCCTGGAAGATTAAATTTTCATTTGGAGCACCAACATTGTTCAAGAATCTCATTGCCTTGGGAGCATTAATAGTTGGATTTGTTCCATTGGCATGAGAAGAGAAGAATTTATTGAAATAGTTGGCGATACTTTTCTTGTTATCAGAGACCCCTCCATCAATCCGAATCTTGATATTGTTGGTTGTACAAGATTTCAAACCTTGTGTGTTGTTATGCATCCATAAAATTAATTGTTTGAATTGCTTTACTTGAAGCCTTGGTGAAAATGCCATACAGTAACTGCAAAATTATGATTTTAGAAATTTGATTATTTTTATGCTATTTTGAGTAGGGGATTCAAAAAAACTAGTTTATGAAGACGTCTCTTTGATACCAGCTTACAGTACTTATCTACATTCAAGAATGTCAAGCTACAAACCCCTGCAAGGCAGCCTGGAATATTATAAATAAATCTAGAAATAAACAGTCTGCTCTACCTAAAAATACAAGTCCAGATGATTTTAACAATTTTTTTGTTCACTCTGTTACACAAATTGTTGGAGATTTTACAGGAACTACAGCTTGTGCGGTGAACAGAGTGCCTTTACAGAACTGTGTATTTGAGAGTTGTGTATTAGGAAGAGAGTGACACCTATGGACTTGGTAAAAATTGTAAATGGCTACAAGAGCTCGAAGAGTCATGATGTATATGGCATGTCTACTTTTCTCATGAAAGCAGTAATCTCTTCTATAGCTGTACCACTCAGCAGACTAAATAACAGCTGTCTGGAACAAGGTGTTTTTCCTGACCTACTGAAGATCTCAGGATGATGCCAATCTTCAAAAAGAGTGATATGGAAGAGTTGTCAAACTATCGACCTATATCTCTGATCCATGTTTTTGCAAAGATTATGGAGTCTGTGATGCTTATCCAACTTTCAGCCCATTTTGAGGAGAATTCGCTCTTCACAGAGGATCAGTTTGGTTTTTGCCGTGGGAGATCAATGACTGAAGCTGTGCAACGCCTGGTGGTATCCATACTTGAGGCAATGGAGAAGAAGCACTCAACTGCCATCACCCTCTGTGACCTCACCAAGGCTTTTTATTGTGTATCTCATGAGATTTTGCTGGGGAAGCTCATGAGATATGGTGTTGGAGGAGTGGCCATGAAAACGATGCAGGAGTACCTTTTATGGCGTAGGCAGGTTTTAACTATTAGCGGTGCCAAATCGCAGGAGCTCCAGGTAAAGTATGGAGTGCCACAGGGATCAATTCTTGACCTGCTGTTGTTCCTCATTTTCATAAATGACCTTAGTATGGATGGAGAAGCCCTGCTGTTTGCTGACGATACAACTCTCATTGCACAAGAAGAGGATCCACGATTGGCTGTACTGAGGTCTGCTGAACTGTTGGAGGAGGCGAGCACATGGTTTAGGGCAAACAGACTGTATATGAATGGAGAGAAGACACAGAATGTTCTGTGCACCCTGAGGCATGGTCTACCTCCTTTTGGTGGGCCTGAGGTTAAGCTCCTTGGATTCATGGTTGACTCATCACTGATATGGGACCAGCACATTGATATGATATGTAACCGACTCTCCAAAGTAACATATCTGATACCGAAACTGAGAAGTCATGTTCCGAGGAGTTACCTGGTTACTGCATACCATGATCTGTTTCATAGCCACATCAACAATGGGATTGCACTTTGGGGGCATGCAAGTGGATGTCACAGAATTCTCCTGCTACAGAAGAAAGTGATTTGTATAATAACACCATCACCATACTTGGAGCATTGTCACCCGCTGTTCAGGAGGCTGGGAATACTCACTGTCTTCAATCAATATGTGCTGAACTCCCTTGTACTTCTGAAAGGCCAACTTCACACACTCCAAGCAAGAGGCCAGATAGACAACTATTCAACTAGAGGGAGAGGCAAAATTGACCTTCCCTTGCTACCCAATGCACACATAAAAAATCTACAATAGACTTCCACTGCATGTGCGGGAGCTGGAGGTGAGAGTGTTCAAGAAAGTGCTCCGAGAGAAGCTAATTAACCTCCCTCTCTATTCTTTGAGTGAGGAGGAGATTGTATGTTTTGTCAGTCTCTTCGATCGGCCATCTTGAGATTAGTGTACATATTTGAACTTTTGTGTTTTCATTAATTGAAAATATCTATCCGGTATATACACTGGTCATGGACAGAAGAAAAATTGAATTGAATTGAATACATTATCTCAAAGTTCAAAACAAGAAGGCAAAGTATGATGATCAAAAAAATAACAAACTAAGGCCAGTATTAGACGGTAATATTTCTGTCATATGCAGATCATATGAGATAAGTTGTACAAAATCATATTTCCATCTCTTTTTTCATGTTACCGTCTAATACTATTATTATCTAATACCGGCCTAACATGATCATATAATAAAAGCTGATGTCTATAGTTCATTCCAGTCGAGTTTGCAATATCATCATCATCATAAATATTATAATTAGTCATAGAAATTAATTTAATTCACGAAAACACACCTATTCCTGCAGTGGCAGACTGGCAATAGAGGCTCTTCTTGCCTCTCTCTGTCATGGCTGCCCTTAGTTCGCCGTGTAGCTCATTGATAGCGCTGAAAGCACACCAACAGCCGCTCTATGGTTTACTATATTTTAGTTCTTTGACTCTGACACTTGACACTGTAGAGCAACAGAATAGGTACAGAATGGAAACTTGTAGTCAAACGCCTATATATCTAACCAATGCTTTTTACGTGACGCAAATGCTACATACATCACGTGACCTTAGGAAGTTCCAATCCTGGTCTTCTGATTGGCTCGTAGCAGTGAACGAGATCAATTGATCCGGATCATAAAAGTGATCCGAACCTACCATCAATACTATAGTGAGGTTCACGTTATAATGGCAATGAAGAAAGATGAGAGAAAAACGGGGTCGCCGTCAACCTGTCTCCCCGACAACTAGTCTCCTCGCTATTTTGATCACAGGCGTCAGTAAATCCCCTGGCAAAATATACCATTGCCGTCAACTAGTCTCCCCGACAGTAAATCCCCTACTAGAACGAAGGAGACTAGTTGTCGGCGACAACTAGTCTCCTTACACGCTCACGACAACTAGTCTCCCCGACAGTAAATCCCCTGCTGGATAGGTCTATGAGGGGTCTGGTTGTCGTGATCGTATCCGACAACTAGTCTCCCCGACAGCTAGTCTCCCTGACAGCTAATACCCTATTGAACATTGGAACCAGCTTGAAGCGGGCGGGGAAGTAGTACAATCACAGATACTGTTTGTACACATTCTATGAATTCAAACAGTGTAGAATTTGACAACATATTTGAGTTTTTAATCAATATTATGGAACGGTTCTACAAAATTGACAATGACTCAGTCGAATTTCTATGAATTCGATTATTAGAAGAGAAGCTTGTTGAAGTTGTCACTTCTATCACTGCAAACATAAAATTAAAAAAATAAACCACTGTATAATTCAAAAATAAACTTCCAAATTCAACTGACTTGGAAATGTTCCTTATTGAATTGGCAAGCAGTTTCAGAATGAGTTTGTAAGTCTCGCAAGTGATTCCTGCATGTATGCATGAATTATAATATATATATATATATATATATATATATATATATATATATATATATATAATATATATATATATAATCATCGCTTACCTCAACTAATTTTTTATTACCATTTTTATATCACATATTTTTAACTCATATATGAGTTTTAATTTCATATATATTCTCAACATGTATTCACTCAATTTTATTTTTTTATGATTTGATACAAGCCATATAAAAATGAATTGCACCTTTTCATATATCTGAAATTTGTGGATGTGTTGTATAATATATATCAGTTTATTACTTGTACATATTTAAATAAATCACATTTTCAAACTGTACAATATGGTCACAGCTTATTTTTTAAAACAAGTCATAACCGTGTAAAATAGTTTAGAAACGTTGCAAGAAAGACCTATTGATATTTGATGAAGTGTCAAACAACAGGATGATAAATAAATAATTTCCTATTTTTTAATGTTTTAATTGAAAAAGTGAGTAATTTTCAGTTGAATTTTGCATTTGAATAAAACATCATGCTCAATAAACGACTCACATCTATTCAAACAGTCGAACAGGTTGTCTGGTACACTATTTCACAGTTTTAATCCTTGCGAGTTATTTCTGAAAGCTTCTATAACTTCTTGATCTGACGCAGGGCCGGATCTACCATTTTTTCAAGGAGGGGGGGGGCAAGGGTTACTTTTGGCGCCCCCCTCATGATCGACCATCACCGACCGATTTACAATAATGAGAGGGATTATTACTATATTAGTCGTAGGCCTATACGACGTTGAAATAAAACTTAGGTTGAATTAGAAGGCAGTTTTAATGATAATATAAGTCTTATTCTCATTGTTCATTTTCATTTACATACATAATTGAAAACAATGGTGGAAAAATCAAAGCCCCGACTTTAAAATTAACTTGTTGATGTGAGAATATTTAGAAAATATGAATATTGCTATTAATACTAGGGATTAATTTTCATCGCATTTTCAACAATAGAATAATAAGTGGGTAGATAATCTTAATGAAAAAAAAAACCAATCAAAGAATATTCACAAAATGCATAATTTGCGATAATCAGAATATACAAGGAATGACAGATATGGAGTTCTTGATCATTACAGTACAGTAGCAAAAATCACTCATCACAAAAATCTTCAGTGCTAGCCAATTACTTGAATAAAAAAGTACAGAAGTAGAATTGTTAGAAAATTGTCTGATAAATAACTCAAGTGAAAATAATTATACTTATAATTATACTTTTTGTGTCATAAGTTTCTCTTGTGCTTACTAAAACACCTTCATGTGTTTTACACCTTCACACCAAACACCTTCATGATCCAGGAAATGCATTAGCATTAAATATTCTCCAGAGGCAGAATCTGCAATTGAAGCTATGAAATCAATCAAGGATTTAATATTAATATTGAATGAAGTAAATCGTAAGATATAACAGACTAAGTGAAACAAAAACGTTATGCAGTGAAATGGTAAGTCAGTTAACCGAGAAAATATATAGTTACAAGAAAAAAATAGATCCACAAGATAATTTGATTAAGTTCCTACAACCTACAAAAACTATTTGAACGAAGAACTTCTAAATAAAATCGAGAGTTATAAGTTTCTTGCCCTAACTGTAGAAGATGAACTGGAAGCCGCAAAAGCAACATCTTTCAAATGATTCTAATTTTCGGGTCTTTTTTGCTGAGAATGTGTTTATTATTTCATCAAAAGAAAGCAAAGAAGGCCTTTCATGTTCAATATTTATGATGCTTAAATTTGTTAGTATTTGCTGGGTCATGGTATTTCTTAAATAGATCTTATAATAAGTTTCAATTTACTGAAACTTCTCTCTCCAGATGCCACAGAAACTGGAAGTGCTACAAATGTTTTTAGAGCTACACATAATTATGTTCCGATAACCCTCTAACAACTTGCTCTTACAAAATATTCTGAGCAAAGATGTTGCTGTTGCGGCTTCCAGTTCATCTTCTACAGTTAGGGCATGAAACTTAGAACACTCGTTACTCTCGATTTCATTTAGAAGTTCTTCTTCGTTCAAATAGTTTGCATAGGTTGTAGTCAATTCTGTAGTCTTACTTTTCAAAGTTTTAACGTCTAGTGCTTTAATTTGAGCCTCACACAAAAAAACTGAACTTGTCAGCAATCATTTTCAATGCAACATACCTGTTCGTCAGCACAGTAATAATTCTGTCACAAATTTGAAAAAGTGATCTTCTGAAAATCACTTCTCCCGTACCTTATCTCTTCAAATTTGTACCTTCATCTTCATGTGCGTCTTCTGCCATTTTCTTCTTCTCCCAATCTCTTAATAATTGATTATTATATGAAATATTATAATTGAAATGTCAATATCATACGTTACTATAGAACTATAATCTAGATAGAGTACCTCTTCGAAACAGTTGTTAACTGACAACTAAATTAATAATTTTGTCAGGTTGGCATTAAGTTGAGTTGACTTTGTTAGGTTGGCACCAAGTTGAAGATTGAAAATAATGCATTTATCGCGGAAAAATTGATTGGGCACTACTACTTCAATCAGAGCTATTACTGGGAATATTATATTACTAGCCGTCAGGCTCGCTTCGCTTGCCATATCCGTTTAGTCAGACGTTTAGTCTAGACTCCCGAATGGATTGTCCTAACATATGATAAAAATGCTCAAATGAAAAATGCAGGCGAGCGAAGCGAGCCTGCTGATCTCATTCTTGGACGATCCAGTCGGGGGTCCAGGGGGCTCCGCCCCCTGGCTAGACGGATATGGCGAGCGAAGCGAGCCTGACGGCTAGTACAATATAACTTGAAGAATGAATCCTCGAAATTTCATGAATTTATTTGCTATCAATTAAAAACAGTTTATCATGCCATATTTCAATCAGTTTTACAATATGGATTAGTCATATGGGGTGCTGCATATGATGTACACATGGATAATCTATTCATCATTCAGAAAAATAATAGAAACCATCTTAAATAAACCAAAGTTATACCCATCTAATCTTTTTTTCATGGATTTTGATGTTGACAACTATAATGTCAAAGCTGCGTTTACAAAATAAAATTATGGTTCATAAATAAAAAACATGGTGAAAAATACAAATATATTGCCAAAGTTGATCAAGAACACACTTATCATTTCAGACGGGGTGTAACAGAGAAATATCAAGTTCATTCTACAAGACTTCCATTGATCAGAAGGTAGCTAATTTACTCAATCAGTAAACTGATCAATGAAATACCTTTTGATTTGTATTTCAAAATTAGTAAAAAGAGCATGAAAGAGTGGATTATAGGTAGGCGCACACAGATCGTCATCGGACGGACGGCACGCATCGGACGATTAGATTTGATGCATTGTTTTCAATTGGAGTGCAGATAGGTATGCGCATTCCAATTGAAAACAATGCATCAAATCTAATCATCCAATCCGTCCGATGCGTGCCGTCCGTCCGATGACGATCTGTGTGCGCCTACCTTTAGAGAGAATTTTTCTATACCTGAGATATAGCAATTTAATATTCAATTTCAATTCTTTTTTTTTATTTTATCGTGTTTTCTCTGCACAATATTTGTTGATTTTTGATGATTCAACTGTTCTAAAGTTTCTACTGTAATTATACCGAATTAGTTGAATTTTAACCCAAATTTTCTGCATTATTTCGAAATATTATGTCTTTCTTTTACTGTTTTGCAACTCTCACCAGCGGCAAAGAGTTTCCTTTTGCTAGTGATGCCTAGATTTTAAAATTCATTTTTTAAGTATATGTTTGAATGATTATGTTTATTTATTTATATATTTAATGATATGTCAAATTATAAAGAATTTGTAATATGTCTCAATCTAAATTGAAATTTTGAAATTACTCATTCCTAAGATTTTCCATTTTGGTTGCTCATATCTGATGCTCATATCGAATAAATGTGAACATTCTCTGTGTTATTCTACTTATCCAACAAGTACATTAGAAATAATTCTATTCAACTACTGAACTCCATTATAGGTTCTTTAAAATAGTGGGATCACTATAGGATGATTATCCATAAACGTATCACTTACTTGTTGATTTCTTCCTGGGAGATGATTGAATTCGGCGTGTTTTCTGTTGCTGCCCTTTGAAGAATTGAAGACCTGAGAGCCTCAATTCTTGATTCGTTGGGCTCACTCTTGCAGGCATTCTCTGGCAAATCACTACGAGTAATTGAGCATTCACCCACACTAGATTCCCCAGTATTGCATTCAACAGAGCAAGTCCCAGAACACTCTTTTTTAACGCAAACCATGTAAATGGAACCATTAAAATATTTTTTTTTGCTTATAAATAAACTCACTTTCATCTTCCCACCGAAACCCTTTATATCTTGCTTTAAATCGTACTGCTGACATGACCAAAATCACTTGAACACTTTTTAACGACTGTCACTGGACACTACCGATTTGGACACTGCCGGGGAAGAACTGTCACCCTCACACTCCGTGCAATGTATGTGCTATGAGGGATTGTGGGAGCGGGCCTTCGAAGAATTTCCAGGATTCCATTCAAAGCTGAATGCTTTCTCCTACCATCAACAGGTTCTTGACCTGTTTTTACTTTACACAAATGACTTACCTAGATATTTGATTCACTGTAAGATTTTTATGTTTGCAGATGATATTTTGTTGATTTCCTCTCATAAATCGTTAGATGTGGCCGAAAACCGGTTACAACATGATACCAATACTCTAGCTAAATGGTCTCATAATAATTGTATAAATATAAATGTCACCAAAACCAAGGTGCGACATATAACCTCATCCTACATGAAAAGAATCAGGGAACCCAAAATTAAGCACCATTGCTGTGAATGTTTCCAACTGCAGGAGCAAGATATTTTCATATGTACAAGAGATTGTCAGTTTATATCGAATTGTATAAATTAAAAGTATTTAGGAGTAACAGTTGACAGTCATTTTCGTTGGGATATTCATATAAAAAATGTTTGTAATAGACTCAAACAGGTATTGGCCAAAATGTATTATATTAAAGATTTAATACCTAATAAAGTGAAGAGGATGATGTATATAGCCTTGGGAGAGTCTGTTATGAGATATGGATTGCAAGGGTGGGGATTTGCTAGCAATGTTTATCTTAGGAGAATATCTTCGGTACAGAGGAAGATTTTACGTTTGGTCAGTAATTCTCAGGGAGATATTTCATATGAGAACCTTTTGAATAGATGCAAGGTTTTGAATATAAAAGGTATATTTCTGTTTACTTTGATTTTAGAAAATTACTTCTGCAAAAAATATTAAGTTATGAAAGTTAATCGATATGATTTAAGGAATGAGAGGTTTGTTGTACCATTTACTTCGAATAATTTAGCCAGAAACACCTTAATCTACATTGTACCAGGAACTTTCAATGATTTACCCGATAATTGTGCTGAGTTTGTTAATATGCGCCTGTTGAAAAGAAATTTAAAGATTTGGTTGAATAATTACACTTTAGATGTAACATAATGTAACTCATTATTAATGTATTGTATTGTTGTAATTCATTCTGTTCTATTTTTTGTATGTAAGTTCAGGTTGACTATATATTATAATACTCTTTAGATTTTTGAGAGCTGAGCCAACAATTGATTAATTAATATCATGATAATTTTAACTGTTAAGTGAATTCTGTACCGTAAGTAAATTTGACAGTTTATTACACTGTCAGTGTAATTAACTGATAAGTGAATTTAACTGTTAAGTAAAAATAAAGTTCACTGATATATGTATGATTATATTTGAATTTACATGTTTTGTATAATAGTACCTTGTCAAGCAGCCTCTTGAGGTTCGCTTAAGGTAGCTTATTTATTCAATAAACGTTTTTTCTATTCTATTCTATTCTATTCTATTGACACCCTCCACTGAATCTTCTGTCTTTGTCCCTCAATGAACAGCGTTGAAAATAATACATTTCCTCGATATTGTTCTGATTTTTCAGAGTTCTAAGGGCGAAAATGACGCAGGTACGTTTGTTATGTCAATCACATTAGTCAAAGTCATGGATCCTCTCTACAACTTTTGAATAATCACTTTAGTGGGGATTTTGGCACAGTGTTATGGCCTGTGATGAGTAATCGCCAGACAATACAGTTGACCTGTGCAGGCGTCACAAAACAAGAGTTTATTGTTAGGGAAAACCTGATTTCTGTAAAACCCTTCAACATTTCCAAATGACGACCCTCCCTTTCTTGGATCAGTCCCTTTTTCTTGGAAATATTTCTTCAAGGATGCCGATTCTATTATTAATATATTGATAAATTCCTAAAACTTCTTATTGTTTCAATGAACAAGAGAGCCTTCTAAATAAGATCTATACAATTTTCAAACATTCAAGTCAATCTTAGGGCTGGTGTGAAGTTGGCTGGTAGTAATAATATTCTAACTCTCAAATCTAAAACCTAGAAATCTGAACAAACGTCACATTTTTCAAAATAACCAAAACTTATGATGTAGGCCTATATTATTATTTTCAGCGTTTTTTTGCGTTTTCTCAGCTTTATCGAGAACAAATGAACAGAAAATATCCAAATTTAGTGCAGAAGCTCAGCTAGGGAGTAAGAATGTAGTAATAGGAGGACTTTGCAATAATACAAAAGATACACCTAAAATAAGCGGGTTTTCCAGCGTTTAAATTACTTAGCCTTTTATAAGTATAGAGATACAAGTATAGAGTTATGTCAGTTACAGCTTAATCATACTGAATTTGATTGAAAAAGTCCAAGTGTACAATCAACTAGTTGTTCGAACTCACTGCCGGCGCACAAGTTGTTCTTTGCCGATAGTGCCATTTTCTAAGTTAGAATATTAATTATTTTATCAATCTATTTTATTTATTTTTTTATTTATTTGAGTATCACAATAGTGCGATAATATCCCTCTAGCTGTAAGCTATTTGAGGGATATATAAAAATAATCCTTTACATACAATAAAAACAATCAATAACAATAATACAATTTCTTAATTTACTCTTTTACTCTTTTGTTTTTGTTTAAGAACATTTCTGCGTTTTCTAACGTAAAATAATAGAGTAGCATAATTCTAACATAACGTAACATAATTCTGACATAATAGAGGCTTATAAAACAATAAATTACCTCCGGTTTTTGGGTCCTCTTGCTCTCCCACTCTAGATATCAAGCTACCCAACACTATATTATATGTTATCACTTATAATTCACCTACTGTTATCTGAATCTTAGTTTTGTAATTTTAATCACACATATTGTAATTTATAGTAAATATAATACCATATGATTTCTGAATAATAATTATAATAAATACTGCTTGCAGGAACTGTCCCCCAATCTCAGACGCATAGTCTTACTGGGGGAATCCCACTCAATCAATATGTTCTTTGTACTGTTTTTGTAAAAATGTGATTCTTATTTTGTTGAATTTCAAATATAAATATGTACATGTATTGTATGCCAAGTGGGAATAAACGAATTGAATTGAATTGAATTTCTCGGTTTTAAAAAGAAGTAATAGACAGAAAATGTTCAAATTTGGTAAACAGGTGCGTACAGATTCACGCTCCGCGAGCACGACCAATTCACTTTCCATCAGCTGATTATATCTGTATTCGTAAAGAAACGGATATAAAAAGATACATATATAAAAAGCTTGGCATCAGCTGTTAAAAAATGAATTGCACGTGTTTGCGGCGCGTAAATCTGTACGCACCTCAAGGTCCATGTTATACGAGCGCTGATAAATTGACTTAGCAATGTTACTTTTATAGTGCGCGCTAACAACGCTGTGTATAACTTGGTTCAGCGCTGCCAGCGCCGCGGCATTAGCGCTCGTATAACATGGGCTTTAGGCAATACCTACTATTACTATTACTAAAGTAATAGTAGGTATTGCTTCAGGTGTACAAAATGTTCTATTGGAAGAGCTGTGGTATAACGTCAAACACAAGCCCATAATAAGTGTTTTACTTCTTTTTCTCAGCTTTTTCGAGAACAAAAAACGATTAAATTAGGTACAAATGTTCAGCTAGGGTCTAAAAATATTATGTTGAGAGGTGCCCAATATTTCACCGAAGATTCGCTCAAAGCTGGCGTTTTCCAACATTTTTCTATATTTTTCGGTTTTTCAGTACTTTATGGACAGAAATTGTTTAAATCTGTTCCACAGGTCCGTGTAATATTTTTTTAAGTTCAGAGTAAGTTGTTTTTCCAGGGTTTTCAGGAACAACTGAATTTGAAAGTGTAAACTTGAGGTAATGGCGGTGATAAATCAGAGGGATTCTTTTCTCCAGTTTCTCATTTAGTTTTCTATGCATATTTCTCCATTTATCGAAAAATTCATACTTGAGAGAGTTTGATATGAATGTTTTGTAAGTTGACCACGTCATTCCTATAATCACGTATAAGCCTGTGGTACTTTTCTGTAAGTTGTGTAATTCTCATTGATTGAATAAATAAATTCCTATCTCAAATTTTAAAGGCCTGATCTGAATACAATAATTTTCATAATATCTCAACAAAGTCTCTACAGAGAAATATTTATTCATACCAATAGAAACACGATATTTCCATCCTGCACTACATAATTCGAATCAAACGTTCCTGAAAGTCTCTTTTGACTTTTTGATGGAAAGGAGCATGCCCATATGAAAAATGCAGACGAGCGAAGCGAGCCTGCCGACTAGTCTCAAATAGTTCCATCGATAAAACCTATAATATTCTACTGTGAAATTTTTCAATTCACTCAAGTTTTTTATATTATTGCTGCTGGATCCTCCTTGATCCATCCATCCGCCACTGCCTGTAATTCTAGTTTTCTGTATATCTGGTGGCGGGTCGTTGGGTGTTGGGTTCTGTGTTTTTTGTTGGTTTAATCCTGTTGCATGCGCTAATGTATAATTTGTGCTTACTTGTTGAGGTGGCGGTTTGTAATTTCTGTTGTAATTATTCTGAGTGTAACCATTATTTGAGTTTAATCGATCACGGCCATCATAATAATTCCTGCGATTGCTCTGATGGGTGTAATGATTAGTTGTGCGATTTTGAAAATTTTTATTATTCCAATTACTATTTTGTTTGTGCTCATAGCGGCGTTCAAATTGAGGGGCAGATCGGGAGCGATCATGTGATACCGGTTCATAGTTTTGGCTGGTATACTGATTACTTTTTGAGTTATGTTGATTCTGTGTGTATCTTTGGTCTGATCGATGGTTTGACATTGCCATCACAGACTGTATGCCATATAGATGATTTATTAGTTGTTTGCAATCAGTAATGGGTTGGGTAGTGAGTGCCATTCTAACTTGATACGGTAGCTTCTTTAAAATAATACTCGCTAATGCCGATTCGTTAATGGGCTCGCTCAGTTGAGAATTTTTGAACTGTAGGTCAGTGACGAAAGTGGTACATGCACCGTCTAAGTTAGGGTTGAAATCGCATGATATGATATCCGCTAGCACATCCAACTGTTTACTTCTGCTCCAATACTGTTCCAGGAAGACAGCTATAAACTCATCGAATGATGTAAATTCATGGGCTCTACTCCGAAAGAACATCAGGGGTTCGCCAATTAATAAACTAGTCAAACGAAGACGCCACATACTCCAAGAGGTAGGTGCAAGAGTTTGTACTAATTTTATCTGATCAATGAATGGTTGAGGTTGCAAATGGCGATCAGTATTATCAAATTTACCCAGTCCTTGCAATATACTATGTGAATTGATGTTATCTGCTTGAATTCCATGAGGCCGTTGTTGGATATAATTTTCTAATACTGTTATTTTCTCCTGTGCCATCTGCCATTGACTATTATTTGTAATTTTATTAGCATTTACTTCTTGATCTAATTGAGTCAGAGTGGATTTTTGAATTAGTAGAGTTCCATTTAAAGCCTTACAGGTTTCTGTGTTCTGATTGATACTACCTTGCAGTTGGTTCATTTTTGTGGACATAGTAATCTGTTTATTTTGTATATCTATAATACTGTTAATATTTTTATCAACTGTAGTTGTTAAATTTTGATTGGCGACGGTAATTTGTTTGTTGATTTCTTGATGGCAATCGGCTTTAATGCTAGTTGTTATATCCTGAATTGGTGTAGTGATTTGTGTGGTTAAGTTATCTATCCTTTCGTTTAGTTCACAGGTAACTGTATCCAACCTTTCCGATAATCCTGCCGTAACTTTATCCTGACTTTCCCTCTGTAGATTTATCATTGCTTTTAATTCTTCTCTATGATTCTCTACTTTACTCTCAATAGTATCTAACCGCCGTTCTACTGATTGTATGGTGTCTGCTGTCTCCTTCATGCCCTGTTCCACTGTTTGTTTATTTGCCTCTTTTATTGCCGCATTCTCTTTTTTAATTTCCTGCATCATGTTATCCATTGTGTTTTGTAACATAATATTGAACATACTGCTAGTTTGTTCCATTATTACCCTTTTAAATGGATCTAGCTCTGTGACTGAAAATATACTTTGTTTGCTCAGATGTGACTCGGCCTCTGGAGATGTGGGTTCTGCAGGCTGCTCCTCGCCCCCTTCGAAGTTGATCTCTGCTATCCGTTGATTCAATGGTATGTCAGCGGCATCGATTCGAGTGGATGATAGAGGTTGCAGACCTTGTGGATCGAAGACTATCGACCCGACACTTCCTGGTTCCCTTTCTCGTGGCGTATTGGCATCTACCATGGTGGGGTTTGATGTGCTGGGAGTCGACAAAGTGGGATCTGTACAACCGCCGTACATATATGAAACTTCAGAGTTTGCAGGAGTGTGATTCATTATGTCAATATGATAAATGCTAATTAAAAAAGTGATGAATAATATGCAAAAATGCTTAAAAAAGACACAAACCGGGACTTACAGTGAAACAGTTATGTGCAAAGTTTTTGGATACCCGAAATAAGGTATTTATACTTAAGTTTTTTATAATGCTCTAGCGCTCCAATATTGAATATTGATTCCTGACTAGTTTACAGACTGTGACTTATACTCCAACCGGCTTATACATAATATATTATTTATTTATTTATTTATGGAGACAACAGGTTACCCCTAATGTGTCTCCTTCACAAATACAACAATACAAGATACAATACGTGAAATACAACAATACAATGAAAAAAAATGAACAAAGTAACTTTCAATTGCAATATTGTTAAAAGAAAAAAAACTATAGAAATACAAGAGAAGGAAAAAAAATAGATGTATACAATAAAATAATTATAAAACGGAATATAGAAATGAAAAGGTTCTAAAATTGAAATAAAATATTAATTATTCAACATATTCATGACTAGAAAGTAATAGCAGTTTAGGCTCATAAAATATAATATCTCTTTCTATAAAATATATTTTATACAATAACAATAATATAAAATTTTCTTTAAAACATATAATTTCTCCTTATTTAAAGCTATTGATTCCCCAAAAAGTAATACAAAAAATAAATAATAGGTGCAAGATTCGGCACCTGACGGAATAAATAGAGCAATTCATCCTGATAAATATACTCCTAATATCTATCAAAATAACTTTTCTGGTAGCAAAATTAATAGAGGACCAGGTAGGCTGAGTCCTGAATACAACTCGTCCTACCAAAACAATAGGTAATGCGAATAATTGCAAAATCAAATAGTGAATAATTGTTATTTTTATTGTTGAATTAATTGTGATGTAAGTTTCAAAATACATAAGTTGAATGTGATGCTAATTGTAAAGACCTTTAAAAATGTGAAAAAAAAACAAATTCAAAAAATAAAGTGATTTTGTATTCAAAATTTTGAATATTATTCAATGTCCTGAAATGACAAACTCTTTGATTGCCTTTGTAGGCACAGCTATAAGTAAGATAAATCTATATAAGTAAATGAACAATAGCAGTATGAATGAATAAGAATGGATGATATTACAAATTTATGATGAATATACAATTACTCAACCTGAATGTCTTGAGGATGTCGAAAGCTGTCGAAGATTGTAGGCATTTGTAAGAAATGCTCCGGCAATGGAAATCATCATCACCATACCGGCCAGAGAGTGGGAGGGTATACGTAACCCCAAAGTGGAATGCTAAATTGCACAGTCGACCAAGTGAGTGGGAGGGTATATGGAACCCCAAAGTGGATGCAATTTCGACTGTCAATAGAGACTGCAGACCTTTATCGGTAGATTCGATCGTAGGTAGAATTGTAGAACAGATTCGGTAGCAGATTGATTCGAGAGATGTAGAGAGAGATTGGTTGAGTTTCTCAAAATCCAAACTGTGGACAGAGGAAAAGAAAATACCCTACGGTAAGAAAATATGTTGACTGTAGCAACAGCGCTCTGAACTACACAGAGTTCAGAGTACAAAGAGTTTCAAAACAAGAATATGAAAAGATTTGTAGAAACATCAAGCAATCTTGATGATCTTGGAATTTTGCAGAAATGCAATAGAATCAAAATTCTAAATTGACATCTTTTAAAAACAGATTGAAATAGATGAACAATGTAAAATTGGAAAGAGCTTTAAACTAAATTCTAAAAATTGAGTTCAGAAAAGCGTGTTCAAATTGAAAGTGGGGTTACACCTACCAGAAGTTTGAGATTCAAACACAATCCGTGAAGACATACAAGTTGTTTGATTGAATTAGGCCAATATTTATCGCAAATATGCCAATGAAACATGAAAGTACTGAATATTCAGCTGGAATTAAATCAAATTCGACAATTGAAACAAGAGCTGGCCAAATTCCACATTCTGGAATCGAGTTGAAAACAAAGAAACAGCACACAGAGTGCCACGGCAAACCGAGTGGAGCAAAACCTACCTACAATGGTTTACGCAAGTGAGAAATGCAAGAATAAAGATACAAAACACAAATATTATTCAAAAGCAAGTGAAAAAGGACAAATTTGAAATTAATCAACTAATACTAGACAACAAATTGAAATTATTACAAAGATACAAATATTGAAAACAATGCAGACTAAATCTGCCAAACGTTGGCTATACTGGCAACGCGCTAAGTTCAAAGATCAGGCAACGCACTGAGTTCAAAGATCAAAGATGATGCAAATTGAGTTTTAACACATCCAGTGAATCAGAGCTACAACAAACTATCGCAAATTATATTGCAGAAATTAAAGATCATATGAATATGTATTAACAGCCTAGATTTTATACTTCTTTGATTTATAGAACTTCTGATATGTAGATTGACTCATTACTTTCCAATAAAATACCTTTAATACTACATTTACTTGCGCAAGTATTTTTCACCAAATTCTTAATTTATTAGAAACCCTTTCGACGAGCTAGCTTTGATTCTTATTTAATTTCGAAGCACTGAGGGCGCCCTATCACTATTTCAATATTTTTCACTCACGTGTCGAAATCTTCTTATGAGCTGCTGATGTCGATCCAACTCCTGGTGGTCCTGGATTATTGTAGCCGGAGTCGTCTCTTCCAAGGGGTTACAAAATTATTTAAAAATGAAAATGACTTTTGCTTTATAAGAGCATCACAAAGTCTTATAAGAAATTTAGTAATTCAATTTAACTTTAAGTTATTACAAGATATAGCAAGGTATTACGCTCTATAATTTTTAGTGACCTCTCATGGTGGCATTTGGCAGGCGAGTGTGGTTCTCCTTTCTCAATTTTACAATTCTCATTTCCGATTTCTAAATTTACATAAGATTTGAATATCCTAGTCCTCCGCCATTCAAGGCTCAAATAGACTGTACCAAAATATTAAACTATTACTTATGTTATATATTTAATAATTTCTTTGCCTTCGGGCCATATCCAAAACATAGACTATACAACAATTTTATACAAATTCTATTTATTTGTAGAAATATATACAAATATTTTTGAATCGGCTCACTACTGCCGCCTATCAATTGCCATTATGTGATTGGTGCATGCAAATTGTTACAGTATTCATGCGCCTGGTAACCTCCTATTTCCTTAATACATTTAATTATTTTTATTGGGTTTTTAAATATGCTCTCTACATGCTAAGTAATTTTTTATATGTTATTATTTGTTTCATGCATCATAATAATTAGCCACGTGAGACCTTTAGTTCCTCAAATCGCATACTGTTTTGCCACAATAAATTTCTGCCAAGGTGTTTGGTCAGATTCTACGTTGCATGGCTCGGTCGATCGTTAGATCGCCGATCACTAAATGTTTATGCCTAACCTCAACCTTCAATATTTTATATAATATTATATATTAGCAAAAAATTATTTCAATTCCTCTTAGGCTGTTGTACAGTTTAGCCGGGACGATCTGATATTATCTAATCTTTACGTTATCTCTTTGGCGATATTAGCCAATTACTTCACTTAGACCTACAAATATTTCAGCTAGGGATTTTTATTTATCCATCCAAATTACAATATGTTACAAGCTTTGGCTTTTCCACTGGAAGTTATGCTCAACGAGGGAGGGGGAATAATTTTCAGTGAAAAGGCCTCATATCAGTTTGTATTGAGACGTAACTGGAAAACCATCATGTAACGGTGTGCGAGCCTCGGTCCTCTGAATGGGTCTGTTACCCATCCAGAGGGACAAATTAAAACGTTTTTTGGTAATCAGTAATTTTGATTTAGTAAAAGTCCGAATTAGATAGAATCAGTAGATGTAAGATTAAGAAGTTAATTGTGTGCGATAAATTACTTTTAACACAGCTCTTTCTCGAAGATGGAGAGGTCCGATGCTCCATCCTCCACTAATCACTCCCACTACCTAGCAGCATTCTCCTTCTCTTGTGTCTGAGTGAGAGAGCTTTGTAATGCGACGCGGCAACACTCCCCTCCATCTATTGCTGGCAATGTTCCAAGAAGTGAACTGGTCAGCAGGTATATTGGTTTGTGTATGTTACGGAGATGTGTTCATCACAAGAACATGAAGCAAAATGACATGGCGCATCTAATTGTGCGCAGGATGTCCGTCTGTGTCTATGCTACAAACTGTGGAGGGAGAAATGGGTTTCTCCTTTTCATGTTAAAAGTAATTTATCTCGCACTTTAGTGTAGTAAGTTTCATAACGTCTGAGTTCATTGTGTTTTGGATTATGTGTTCTCAAAAGTAAAGTTTAGATATTGTTGGAATGGTGAGTGCCAAACTCTTGTTGTTTTCGTATTATATATAAAAAGTTAGTACATAGATTGACCGAGGCCCGAATTTAGTTGCAGCAAGTTAGCAGGTTCCCAATATGTATAGATTGAAATTGAATATACGGTACCTTTTTTTCTGAATCAGTTACTGAGTAGCTCTGTTTGAAAATTTCACATGATTTATATTGATTCGTTAATGAATTCAATAAACCTGATGTTAAATTTTAAGAGTATTTTTTTCAATGAAGTTCCTGACTCGTAGTTGCTAGTTGCTAATGGGTGACAATCAAATAATTATGATTATCTGTGCATTTGGATGAACGAATTCACTATAAGCACCCAACCAATCAAGGATTCAAATACCGGTAGATGATTTGATAGCAGTAACTTTAGCAAATATTATAGAAGAGAAGAAACACCCCCCTCCGTTTACACTAAGCTTAATTTATCACTACCTAGGTCTCTATCTAGGGCAACCAAACTGAACATTCACAAAACGCTGATCTGACCAATCACCTATGTCTATTTTGATATTTCAAAAAGATGTATTTTATTTTTTGGTAGAAGAGGCATTTTATAGTGTTGACGAGCTCTTTGATAATGGAACCTTACAATAATTTAAGAAATTACTCATACTCTATATGATTGATGTAGTAGCCTACTGTATGGCATGTATGTTTTATGTTCTATGTTTTGATTTTATTTTTGACGATACACTATTTGATACAATTAAATTTTTGTACAACAATGTGTAAATAAAGAATTTGATTTGATGAAGTGGAGGATGATCTCCTAAAGATGGGGATAAGAGCATGGAGACAAAAGGCATGTGACTGTGATGTGTAGAGGGCTCTTCAATAATATTAGTATGTTCGAGGATTTGCACCAATACCAGTAATCCTTCCTGGTAGCCACTTACTAGACAGATTTAATTTGTAGAGGATATCATCACCAACTCTCAGGCTTGGCAAAGGTCTTGCTGTCTTATCAAATTGTTTTTTGTAGTTGTCCTGATTTGATTTGACTTGGTTACTGTAAATATTGTGACTGATTAATGTTGGCTTCAATAGGGTTTCATTAATAAGAATATTGCACCGTAAGCACCCTGAATAGAGCAATTGAGAGGGAGAAGGCATGTTGTCTTTAGGTGTATTGCGCTGGTGAAGCAATGCCAAAAGAATGTCTGAACTAGAGTCATGACATTTTCTCAAAATGTTTTTTACAATTTTGACTGCACTCTCAGCCATCCCATTTGACTGGGAGTGATAGAGAGGACTAGTCATTAAGTGTATTATGCCCCAGTCATCCTTGAATGATTTGAAAGCACTTGAAGAAAGGGGTGGACCACCATCATAGCAGTGACTAATTCCATGGGGATACCCTGACGACTGAAAATTGATTTGAAATGTGAAATCACAATGACTGCTGTGGTGCAAGGTAGAGCTACCAATTCAATCAACTTTGAATAATAACAATCTACTACAACCATGAACTTTTGGCCATTGAAGTCCAGTAAGTCAGCAGCAACTTTTTGCCATGGCAAATCTGGAATAGTATATGTGGTTGCAGTGGCTCAGCTGTGCTAGCTGGACGATACTTGAGACAGATAGAACACTGTTCTACCATGTTTTTTGTTTTTTTCAATATAGAAATTCAACTAATTGACAAAATATTTAATCTCAATTATAAAAATTTATTATTACATCTTTAAAAAATATATTTTCTTAACAAATAAAATATGATCAACTATTTTCAACAATGATTTTTCAACAGTAATAAATTCATCAGATATACCAGTATCAGCTTTTTGGGTGGCAAGGTTGAGATCTGGCAACCCTTTTCTCCTATCTTCCTACACTGCCATTATAACGTGGACCTTACTATAGACCTAATTCCCTCGTCAAGCCGGGAAAACATAGGCTGACGAGCGGCTATTATTTGAGTGTAAAAATACCTCACTTGCAATGCACTTATTTTATAAATTATTTGACTGGGAAGGGAATGAAAAATACCTTGAAGTTCGAAGAAGATTAAGTGATATTAGTTGCAATAAAGAATATTATGATACTGTATTTAATAAATCATAATATTCATTGATTTCCTGGGTGAAGTGGATATCTTAAGGGTTTATATTGAAAGGATTAAGTGAATAATTTTGTTATTTTTACTTTCCTTGCCCTATTATCATAGGTAAAGAAATTATTGCTTTCCGAAACAAATTAAGGTACCCCAATTTCTAAATTTCTATACATTTCAAGGTCCCCTGAGTCCAAAAAAGTTGTTTTTGGGTATTGGTCTGTGTGTGTGTGTGTTGTGTGTGTGTGTGTTGTGGTGTGTGTGTGTGTGTGTGTGTGTGTGTGGTGTGTGTGTGTGTGGTGTGTGTGTGTGTGTGTGTGTGGGTGTGTGTGTGTGTGTGTGGTTGTGTGTGTGTGTGTGTGTGTGTGTGTGTTGTGTGTGTGGTGTGTGTGTGTGTGTGGTGTGTGGTGTGTGTGTGTGGTGTGTGTGTGTGTGTGTGGTGTGTGGTGTGTGTGTGTTTTCTCCATATGAGTCTTATTAAGCTACCTATTATTTATATACCCAATAAAAACTAATTAACATATAAAGACGAATACATTTTTGATTACAAATAGTACCTATAACTAATTTACAACACTAGAAAAACTATTGAAACAAGGAAAAGGCAACGTATATACGTGAAGTTTTGAGTTACCTTTTTTTGCATGACTGTTTGGTTTGCAAGGGCATTTTTCCAAGTGTATTGAAAAACATAGAATACTTGTTCATAAAAAATGTGATAAAAACCTGAAGAATTTCAGACCATTATCAATTGTACCTTTGATGTCCAAAGTATTCAAGGCCATAATGCAAGACCAGATATCAAATCATTTTAAAAACTTTGGTATTTTTATTGAAAAACAATTTGGCTTCAGGCCATGTAGAAATACTAGTAATGCAGTTACAAGTCCAGTAAATAGTGTTGTTTATTATTTGAATTATGATCTTTCTTTTAGCTACAGGTCATATATATGACATGTCTTGAGCTGCGTTTACACCAAAGTTATTAAGAAAATGTTAATCCTTTGTGAATCCTCCAAAACCACCAAGGGAAAACTATTTTATTCCACCACATTAAATAAAAGTTATTGGGGTATAAATAATGTTTTGTATCAAATCTCATGATACAGAAGTGATATTATAATCTTCGGTTCACCGGTTGCACAAAAGCCGGTTAAATTTTAACCGTGATCAATTCCACGAAAACCAATCAGAAAATCCGTCTTTTCAAAAACGCCTTCTCTGATATTGGTTCTCGTGAAATTAATCACGATTAAAATTCAACCAGCTTTTGTGCAACCGGGCCTCAGCATATATATTATTTATATCAATATTATGCGGCGCCCTGGACCCCGTGTTCAAGGGGGGCTCACCCCATGCTACATCAAAGGTGAAAAAGTACAAATGTTGGGAACCCTATGAAAGTTTGATCTCTCGCATCCCACATGCCATCCAATGTCCCTCCGCCAGATTTAAACATTAACTTTAATTTAGTGTTGAATGTGAAATCTCCGTTTTTGCAACAATAGACCAATTATTGACACAGGAATTTGGAGGGAATGTTTTAAACAAATTTTTTCACTTTGCAGTTTTGTTGAGAATAGTTAGGAGGACAACATAAATCAAAAGTCCCCATTCCTAACTCATGTCCTAAGGGGATGAGGGTGGTTTAAAAAAGTTGCATTTTTCAGCGTTTTGCTTCCACGCTCATATTTTGGGAAAAATGCGTTCAACCGACATAACTAACTATTCAGAAATGAAGCTTGATAAATTCTCTACACCTTTTGTTCAGTGGAATTTTGTAATATTTCCAACAGTTCCCGAGATATTCGCTCTTGAAGGTGTGTAATTGTTAAAATATCAGGCTTTTATCCAATGCTTTGCTCTTTCAGGACTTCTAACTCTCCAACAATGCATTATAAAAACTGACGCTTATTGTAGGTTTGTAGAGCATTGAATTCTCTTTGAAATGATGTATTATTTCACACCAAGTTTTCCTTCTATTGTTATAGCAGCTTCAGTGTAGGGGGTGAAAAAAAATTCAAAAGTTCTCAATACATGAGCGTGGAAGCAAAACGCTGAAAAATGCAACTTTTAAACCACCCTCATCCCCTTAGCACATGAGTTAGGAATGGGGACTTTTGATAAGTTGTCCTCCTAAAAAACAGAGATTCCACATTCAACACTAAAGCTGTTGAAAAAAGGTGTAGGGAAATTCGTAAGAGCGTGAAATTATACATCAAATTGAAGAGAAATTAATGCTCTATAAGCTCATAATCAGCATGGATTTTTCCCGTAGATTTTCAAAAAGTTATAAGAGCAAAAATAGAAAAAAATTGGTGGCAAACGTGTTTTTTCAAAAATGTCACACCTTCCAAGAGCGGATATCTCGAAAAATAGTGGAGATATAAAAAAAGTTGTAGAATGAATATTATTGTAGGAAATTACGTAAACTTTAATTTGTTGATGTGAGTTAAGTCCTCAGGATACATAGTTTTTGAATTTTATGCCAGAATCCAAAAAATGGTACCTTTAAACCACCGCCTCCACCCTCTTATCACAGGGGGTAGGGTTGGGGACTTCTGATATGTTTACCTCGTCCTTACTACTCTAAACAGAACTGCGGGATGAAAAATTGTCTTCCCAACGTTTCCCTTTAAAACCTTTCCTTGAATTAACTATTCCTTCTTCCTGGTGGAAAGCGGGATTGCCAAATGTTTATACTGACCAAATAAGGGACACCGGTGTAGTATGCGGAGATGGAACATCGGGGGGGGGGGGGGTGTTGTGTTTGGAATACCTCCCAGCTGAGAGGGTCGGTGGAAAGACTACTTCGGGAAACATCAAAGTTAGTAGACAGACAGTTACTAACGTTGGGGAAACACTACTAGGCATTATTTATTCCGTGTGTTCAGAAACACATATACATGTTAGGTAGGTACTAAAATTGTGATGTGATACCCATCATCATCGTTTGTGAAGGCAACATGTTTTTCCTGAATTATAGGCCTATCTATATTATACAGAATGGTAGGTTTACGTATCAATACACCAGTAGCCTCTACAAATCTGGGAGAAAAGTCATAATTAATTTCCAAGATTGTATATACCCGTCGACCGGGGTGACTTTGTCCCACCTCTGTTATCCGAAATCGATGTTCAACTATGATAGCCGTGGCCCTGATCATTATTGAGGTTCTACAATCGATATCTTGTCGAATCTCGATATATAAGTTGAATTATCGACATAAAACCTAACTGCTTGCTTCATCTTGTGATTTCGTTGTCGCAAAACTCCAATTGGAAAACTCATTCCTAACTTATGATATCGGTGAGTACGGTACATATTTTGGCCTTTTTATCATATTTTAATTGGTAATTGGTATATCTATAATATCCATAGTTGAACTGGTTTGGGTTCTGTTATTAGTTAAATACAACAAGGTCACTTTTAGGTGAAACTAGGGTTGACTTTGTCCCAGTATAAAAAATGTGATATGATGCAAATACAATTCAAAATATATCATGCATTCTACCTAATAAAGTAATCACCTTGCTTGAGATTAATACGATGTTGATAGGTTTTAGCTGATCTTGCAGCTGGAGGCAACATTGCTACGACGCTAAAATAGATCTTTAGGCAGCAGAAACTGGAATATTATTGAAAAAGTAATTTGTGATTTTTGAAGTAGACGTAGATCCATTTGTTTTTAATGTCATTATTAATTTTAAAGGTTAACAGTTGGTTTCACTTTGTCTAACACTTGAAAATGATCTTTTTTCCATATATTTTTCAAAATTAAGTGTGAGTGTATTGTGATAGATTTATTAAGATAGTCCTTTTGATTCTGATTTTGATTTGAATGGAAGATGGTAATGTATATTAAAACTGATAAATGTTGGAAGAAAATGAACGGTATATGTTTTGTAGAAATTTAGAGTACCTATCAGTAGGAATTGAGATTTTTTTATTTTAAATTATTTTTGAAGATGAAGCTATAAACCTAAATTTAAATGACAGTATTCTGTGATATAGATTTTATTTGTTTTGCTGATTCTAATGAAAAGCTTTCTTGATTCTTAAGGAAACACCCATCATGTAATTTATTTTTCAAATTACACTATATATGTAATTTATGTAAGAGAACTGACTGAACAAACTAACAACAATACTCGAGAGACCTTATTATGAAGTAATTCAATCAACTTGTGAATTATGTGTTATGGAATACTATGTACTCATCTCTTTGTATAAAGGGCATGACCCTGATTACAAATAAATTCTTTTCTATTAAATCAAGATATTGAAGTAGGTAATGTCTATTTGTGCTTTAAAGTAATAAGTATTGATTTGAGTTTTATATAAAAAAAACCTAAAGTCAGTTGACTCTATGATATAACTGAAGTTGAGTTAATCTGTATTATCCTAGTTTATTTTTTTATTCTAACAGCGGTCAAAGTATGGGTCCATCAATGTACGAGTCCATCAATTTACGGGTTCATGAATGTCTTGTGAACGTGTGTCTTTAAGCCGCTGAGATGCCTCTGAATCGATGACAGTCCTAGAAGTTTGGGGTATGTTGTCTCCATTCCATCTGGACGTGTAGAACTCGATCACCGAGCCTAGATTCAAATTGAAGAAACAGCTTTGAGGTAACAACTTTTTCCAAATTAAACAAACGTCCCAGGAACTGCGGATGTGACAGAATGGGTTTTAGTGACTATAGACTATTTCAAAAAAGGGGAGGGGTGTAAAACGTGAACCATTTAAATCAATTGAAACGTGCTGAATCAGACTCTTTTTGTTAAATCGTAACTTTGATTTGTGAATTAATAGATTACAAATTTTTATTCCGTTTGAATAGTAGATTTTCGGTTGTATCTTTACATTGAAATGTGAGGCCATATTTTCTCTGTAAGGATCCAGCTGGGAATTTCAGTTCTCTTTAAATTTATATTCTATTAAACTACTAAGAGATGAATTAGCCTATAAAATGTTATAGGCGTCCATAAATGTTTTGTAAATGATATTTTCATCGTAAAGTTGTGAAGAATCGAAGCTTCAAAAGGACCCTAACCTTTTTTCTAAATCTGTTTTGAAAGCACATATTTTGAATAGTTTTCCAAGGTAGAATTCCGTGATGTTATTTTTTAGGAATATTTGTCATTGCTGCTTTCATAATAATTATAAAGATACAGAATGGATATGATTAACATTTGATAGCATTTTTATAGTGTCTTAAAAGTTTCCAGCAAGTGTGTTCTAAATGTTCTAAAAGTTTTCTGAATTTTATGCTGATCTTTCTTTTAAAATATATAGGCTATTGTTATTTATGATTAACTTCTGAGCAATATCTATGATAACTTTCAATTCTTCTTTCTGAAATTAGAGTCCTTTAAGCTTCTTATGATTCAATCTGAAACGTTTTCAATGTAGAGCAGACAGAATAGGTTATTACCGAATTATCTATATCAGAGATAACCTTCTAAATTGAGTAATTTTTTTCCTTTCATTTTTTATATTTATTATTCATTTTTATCATTTTGACTGCTTAAGATACATCCTAATGCATGGAGGATGCGCTCAACAATGAGCATACTTTATGCTTGATTTTCAAATTATGCATTGTTTGACTGCTGATCCTAACTGCTTGTGAATACAATTTTTTGGCTCTATACAACCCCTGTCATTTTCCTGCTTGCTATTCCATTCTTAACTCCTTATCACGATAATACAAATAAGTTTCATTAAATTTCTAATACTTTCATAACATCTCAATAATTATGTGCATGACACAAATTATAATAATACAAATTGCATGAACATTGCTCTAGGAATGGTTCAAAGTTGCATAAAACTCCTCATAGAGTGAACCTTTGGTTGATGCAATGGCATGGATAATATGCTTATAAGCATGAACATATAACAAATAAATAAATTAACAATAATATTTTCTTGATAAATTGCATTATCCTAAATTATTAATCCTTAACTAATATCACAGACTATTTTTTTCTTTGGCATTATAATTTTTTTTTTCAATAATAATTAGATTATTATGAAAGTTTTCTGGTTTGCTTTGGTTTTTTTTATCACAATAGATGTTTCATAAAGGGTTGTTTTTTATTTTTTTTTCAGTCTGTGGACTAATATAAAGACAATATCATAATTAGGACTAATTGAATGAATATATTATAATATTAGGCTTGGTGCAAGTGAATGCTAATTTATAAGACATTTGAACACTTAACACTAATATGTTACAATGATAACGTTTCATGCTATGTGGGACTTGACTTAGATTGAATGTTGATAAGGCTGAACTTTCAATATGGGGAGGTCCTTTCAATTGGCTAGGTGTGGAGTTGTCCTGGATGTATTCATCTGCAGAAATTTTCCAACGATCAGGCCACAGATGATGGAACTTCCGCCTGAACAGTGGCTTGTACCTTCCAGGCTTCAGCAAGAAGAACTTCTTCTTTTCCTCATTCCTTCTGCAGGGATCTTCGAGGCATCTAGGATGATAATGAATGGATTTCTTCTTCTTCCTCTTCTTCCAGGATGACTTGACTCTGCGATGGTGATGAAAAGGCTTCTTCTTCTACTTCTTCTTCTTCTTCCTCCTCTTCCAGGCCGGTTCAATCCTGTGTTGATATAGGTGACATTTTGGAACCTGAATTTTCGGTTGTTCTGATGGTGGTAAGTTTAGTTGTTTAAGATTGAGGAGTTGAGAGTCTGACACTGGCTTTGGTATCTCAGCTATTGATGTTGATAGAGGCAAGTTATTTTTCTTCAGTGAAGTATGTGGTGGGATGACATCACAAGTTGTAGAAGTGGTCTCCACCTCTTCTTCTGATGAGTTGAAGCTGTGGTTGGGTGAGAAAGGCAGGTCATCTTTCAGTATTGTCCATTTCTCATCCTTCTTCTTTTCCACTCCACTGTTGACAGGCGATGATTCATCTTCCAGTATTGCATATATGTTATTGATTAGCCCCCCTGAATCCAGATTGTCAGGAATGGTTAACTTCATGTTTGAAATTTTAGCTGGGATAAAAATTTCTGCTTCTGGTCTAAGCTGAAAATTTATCAGAGTTGATTTTGAAATGGGCGCAGAAGCTGTTGGGCATTCGCTTTGGTAACATTTACAGCTGCTAGGTAGTGTGGACTGCTCATCTGCTGACATTGTCGGTGAGTTCGATATTCTGTCAACTGGACCGACGGAGAATTGGTGAGTCACCTCCCCACAGTTGGCGATGACAAGGTTAGATTTGACTGCTTTCATTGTTTGAAAATCCGTATTAAAAGCAGTCATGTTTGATTGTTAACTGTTATTCCCATTATTTCTCCTTTGATGATTGTATCCATTTCTGTTTCCCTGATAAGTTTTTTTGTTACTGAAGTTGGTATTGCGTTGTTGATTGTCAGATGCAGGAGGCATTGATGACGTTGGACTGCTGGCTGCTGTGTTTGTGTTGTTGCTTGCAGTGAACTCTACCTGGAACGGGCTGTACAATGCTTAGCTACAACCAAAAGTGTGTAAGGCGGAGTGAGTGAGACAGGCAAACCGTGTGGGACTCCTTCTCTCTCGTACTCATACATTCAAGCAGGCTGTTGCAGCTCTTGAATACGATTTTTCATTTTTAAAGTTTAAAAACGGATTTGAATGAGTATTAGGGCTATTAGTATTAGATCACAACCTTTTCTCTTGAATATTGTGATGTATTTGTCGTGAAATGCGTAGAATTGAATAAAAATACGACCGAAAAATGGTGATGTATTATGTTGCATTTGGATGCAAGAATGGGCATGTTAAAGGAAATGAAATACCATTTCACAGGTAAGTCAAACATTTTTATTCTGTTGATTAATTTGAAGAAATCTTTTTGTTTTACATACATTTCCAATACTTCTTTCTATATTGATCAGTTTATTTGACCAAAAATAAAACAACAAATTTGGTTATATTCCTAGTAAGTTATACCGTACTGTGATAGTTTCTATGTTTATTGAAAATTTCGGCCTACTTTATAACATCTAAAATAAAAAACATAGTTGAAGAACAAATTAATCCTTATTCAAAAAAGAATAAATAATATCTGATGCAGAAATTGTGAATGTTTCCCTACAAAGACTATCATTCATTCTATCACACATTCTATGTATGATGTAATTCATGGATATAAATTTGGTGTTAAGCATCAGCATATAATAAATATAGTATATTTATCATAATTTGTATACGGTATATTTTGTAGGTAGGCGTATCATACATTTTATGTATAATGTATAATATAAATTTAGTGTAAGTAGCAGCATATAATACTAATAGAATCTAATAGAATAATACTATAATCTAATAGAATCTATAAGTACGAAAAAATAAACATTTAATGAATTTTGTGTAAACACAGCTTTACAATAATGATTAATAATTCTGTGTTATCATCATGAGATGACATAATTTATTTTAGGTACCTACTTTTATTTTGAAAAATATGATATTGCTATCAGCTGAATTGTAATTAATTTTTGAAATCTTCCCATTTCAAATAAATTTAATAATCGTTCAATTTACAATTATGAAATAATTTTATGTGTATAATTATATGTGTATTATTGTTTATATAATTTATAATTATGAATAATTATTATTTAGCATATTTTACTGTTTGCTTATCATATGGTCATAATTATAATACAATAATTGATATAATGTTTCTTCATAGATTTCTTTGCATCATTTCTGAAACTCCCACACTGATTTAAATAATGTTATCAGAATACCTAGTATATTGCTATCATTACATAATTTAATAATCCTGTGTTATTGAATCATCATAATTTATTTTATTTACCTACTTTTATTGTGAAAAATATGAGATTGGACTATGAGCCTGTTTTTTCATTCCCAATCATTTCATGACAGTTTATATTTGTCCTTGTTAAATAAATAAAAATAAATAAATAATACGCTTCTCTTAAATCTGGCCCAAAGTTATTCCCATGCTTGTGAAAAGTTGACAATACTAAAACTACTGCAGTCACAAATAAAAAAATTCTTTTCTTTAATTAATATTCAACCTATTTCATTATTTTTGCTCTCAAAAAGTTAACAATGAACTGCTTAATAAAGGAAAAATAACGCTTCCGTGGAATAAGACATACAATATAGAAATAAAATAGAAATTGAAACTGTGCAATGCATTCTCCCATAAGAGCCAATGCGTAACAAAATGAACGAATCCCACAGCAATGCGGGTTGCCTATCTTTACCAGCTGCCTCACTTTTTTTGTGTTGCTAGTCCATTCCAGTTAGTTTAAAGTTCACTGGTTGCTTGTTGTTATGTCTGCCTCATTGTTTACAATTTCAGTGTTGTTAATATTGGATGAATTATGATTAATAATATTACCAAAATTACCTTTTCCTTGTTGGTTAGTATTACTGTCATTATATTGATATTGAGTCTCCTGTTTACTGTTTCCACAATCTGCTTGGTTATGACTTCCTTCCAAGTAGCTGTTTGCACCTAACCTATCACTCCTCTTAACAAATCTGTTATGGCCCAGTTGGTTATCAATATTCTGTAGCCTCCATAAACAATTCTCAAATTTATCGTAGGAGTCAAAATCATGAGTACTCATTGCAGACTGGATTGAATAAGGTAGCTTACTTATAAGAATCTCAACTAAGTTGTTATTTTCTAATGGAGTACCTATCTAGTAATCCATTCAAGTATTTTAAGTGTGCTGCGAATCCAGTCATACTTAAACCCTGGTTCTTATCATACCGGCAAGTGAGAATATGTGACAGCAATGTTCTCTGCTTCGCTGGTGACCAGAATGTAGAAAGAAAATTTTGTATAAACTCATTCAATGAATGAAATTTGGACACTGCTCCGAAAATAAATTAGTGGTTCCCCTTGCAAGCTTACTGACAGTTGAATTTTCCAAGCAAGCCAAGGAATGTTAGCCATTGAGTTGACAAGTTCTTTCTGTTCTATAAATGAGCGTGCTTGTAAACCAGATGGCGAATTATCAAATATTGGTAGACTTGAGATAAGTTGGTTTATGTTTACACCACTACTGCCTGAATTACAAGTTACCATACTATTTTTTATTCAGTTACATTCCACCTGTGTTTCAGCTAGTTGCTTCTTTAACTCAAGAATAGCATCAGAGTCGTTGCACTCGGTATTAATTTGAGAAAGGTCTACCTTCAATTGATTTATCTGAGAGGTATGCTTTGTTTGTAGCTTTTCAACCTTATCCAACCTAACATCAGACTTTGTGAATTTTTCTCCCATCCTGTTCTCCAACTCTGCACATTTATTATTAGTTTCCTTCTGTTGTTTGAGAAGTTTATTATTGGATTTCTACTTTTGCGCTGTTTATCTGGTCTAGCGTGAATGTAGTGATCTCCGTAGCTTTAGTTGTAATCTCACCTTGTAGATTCTCAACGTTTTCCAACAATTGTTTTTGTAAATCTTCCTTTGCCACCTTCACCTGTCCATTCAATGTCAATGACAACTGATTCATTTCTTGTTTTAATACTGAAATTTCACTTTTAAATTCAGCTTTAATTCCAGATTTCTGTTGTTTGAATTGCAAACTAATACTGCTCATCATATCATTCTTTATCTGCAACATTTGTGTTATCATTTCGGCTTTCAAATCTGCATTTTGTTGTTTCATGGCATCTAGGAGACTATTGTAAGAGCCGGGTACTGCATGGACATCATTGATATGCAGCGAGTTGATCTTATCCTTTTTACGGGCGGGGACATCTGCTCCAGTGTGGCCTTCCTCGATTTCGGCGACGGTTTCGGTGTGGACTTCCTCGATGTTGGCGATGGTCCCGGCTGGGGATGACAGTCTTGAATCGAGTAGGAGTCGGCTCTCTTCAAAATGTGTTGATGACAGGCTCTCTCCAGCCTCCAGATTGAAGTCGATGGAGGTAGTGCTGAGGACCGGGCGTGGAAGATGTTCTGGTGAATATGTCTCGTCCTCTGACGTGACCGCAGTGGTATGATGTTCATCGGCCATGGTAGTTGTTTCAAAATCAGTGAACAAGTGAAGATATAAAAGGTCGATGATCTTGTAGTGAATTGTTGAAAAACGAAGTGGTGAAGTGTTACGCAAAGGGTTTGGATTATACTTTCAGGTTAGTTGGAGAATAATAATTATAATCAATAACCACAGCATGAAACTAGAAAATTATCCACGACAATATTATCGGTAGGTTATTTGTGGCCGACTTATGCACATTGTGTGCTAAACAAACAAATGAACACATGATATAAACACATTAACAAAATAAATATTCGGTTCAAGTTTAATAAAGCTTGAATAGTGCTAATTCAGGTAATTTCACTTAAAATTTAACAAGTACAAACTATGAAAAGCCTTTTTAAAAATCTGCTCATTAAAGGACAACAGTAAAATAAAAATCAGGTGTAATCTTGGGCTATACACTACATGCATAAACTTGTTCGACCTTGGTTATAACTTATTTAAAATAACACAAGTAAGCAATGTAAGCAGTAGGCTTAAAGTTCGCCGGATGCACACCCAATTTCTGAAATAAAAATATATTAATTACTGCCTCCAGATTGCAGATCCTCCTGTAAAAAATAATAAGTAATGTAGGCTTGAAGTTCGCTGAATACAGACTAATTCCTGAAAATAAAAATTAATTTTTGTCTCAAAATTGTTGTTCCTCCTGTAAAGAATAATATTTTCAAGTAATGTAGGCTCCACTGTCTTCCTTGAGTCCCTGTTTGGGCGCCACGTGTGGGGGGTTATACCAATCTCCTGTCGGTGACAGCACTTATCTGAGGGTTAATTCCTGTTTTGGGAAGTACACTTGTCACATGAAATAGGGAAAAATGTCTAGAGTATACTAGATTATTTTTCTGACAATTAATCAAAGGATTAATTGTACTATATTTCCTCAGGATCAAGTAACTCGATGATGGGTTACTATTGACCTCTGAAATGAATATGATATTAGCAAATAAATAAGCTATAAGCAAGGTCGAACACAGGGTCACTAAGGAACAACATGTGATGACAAGTTGCATTTATTTAAATTTACTAAATCATATAAGAATATTGTTTGTTCAATAATAATTAATAAATGAATTTGATAATGAAGGGTTAAGCCCATAAACAATATAATTTGAATTTTAAAGAGTTCTTTCAAGTTAATAAATTCATTAAGGATGAGCATGTAGTGCTTTCACCCAAGGGTTGCCCGACTCAAGTTTGGACAGTGTAACGTCAGAATTTTTACAAACGATATACCAGTTTGTCTATGGAAAATTGAGTCGAAGAGATTTTGAAGTAATAATAATATTATAAATCACTCACATTTATATGGGCCCATAATATACGCGCACTCACTCATGGAGATTTGTTCACTGCATGGCTGGCATCTTTCGTCAGGCTGCATGGCATCATATTAGGCTTCAATATTTGGCTCGCGATTTTAATAATTGATAACTCCTTTTTAACTGAGACTTGGTAATCAAATTAAATTCTAACATTACGGGAACTCTACATTAATTGAAATTTAGCACTCTTACATAAATTTAACAATGAAACATTTAAAATTACAAAAAAAAACAAATAGGAGGTACAAACGACTCTCCATTAGCATGCTCAGTTAATCTCTCTCTTTCTTCCTTCTTCTCCGAAATTGAGAAGCTAGGTTTGGGGAAGAAAAGGTCACATGACCAGTTGATGACCAATCACTGGTCAGAAAAACAAATCTACCAATAGGATGGCTACAAATGAAGAGAATGTGCTCAGGTGTGCCATATAGAATAAATAAATAATTTTACAAATAAAAACGAGAAAACAAGCAAAACAAATATAGGGGAACAATGAGCAGATTTTTCAGCAGGTCAGAGTATACAAAAAACAATATAATAAAATTGAAAAATCGAAGCAAGCAGTCAACAACCAGAAACAGACATGCCGGTTATCAGCTGACTGATAAGGTAGCCGGCTCAGTTGCATCGAGAAACTAACCCTTATTGTAAACAAACATTCATTATGCTGTTATAGGTTATTCGAAAACCATTTACAACTGTTTGTGAATCTGTATCTTAATGAATGAATATATCATAGATTTTGTTGTTATTTCAACAGCCAATAAAGGTGGGTAGTCGTAATTTTTAGCTTATTAGTATAGAAAGTTGCTTATCAAAGCTGTTTGGCGAATCTCACCGTGACATAAAATAGGTCATAAAATAGCTATGAAACAATGAAAATCAGTAACACAACGGTTTTAGCCTTATACTAAGATTGAAATTCATCAAGTTCTCTTTTTAAAATAATCATATTAATAATTTACGTAAATTTACATAAATTATATGTCAATTATGAGACGTATATTATATGTAAATGATTTACTTTCAGTATACATTGGTTCAATTTATTGACGAATAGGCCATAAAATTTCTATAAAACAATGAAAAATCAGTAACACAGCGTTTTTTGCCTTACTACAACTAAAATTAGGGTAGGTGGGGGTAAAAGTACGAAGTTACATGATTTTTCTATATTTATGGAATCTCTTCATGAATATTCAGGTGTTTCAACTCCACATAATTAGTAGATAATATTGACAATATCCTCACCAAATTGGAACATTAAAAAATGATAATTGATAGAGATATAAAAATTTTCCCAAATTCCGTCATTGCGTACTCTTACCCCACATAATGGGGTAAGAGTACACTAGCATGGGGGAAAGTTCGCATAGTGTACTCTTACACCAACACAAGGAAATACCATATAAATGAAGGAATAGATTAATAATACAAAAAATTTATTCAACTAAACACAATATTTTAACTAAGCAAGAGTACTTGTAATTATTAATATGAGTAGAAATTATTTCAAAAATGTTATTTATCAAAATGTCACAAAAAATATGATTCTGTTTTAAAGAAAATTGTGCAATGAAAGATTTGTGCTTCAAAGATTTGTGCTATACATGTACATACAGTTTCATGAAGGTGAAATTTCACTTGATAGTGCTTGTGAGGTACTGAAATTCAGGCACTGGATTTGATTAAAAAGTTCAATAAATGGTGAGATGAGCTAGTTCTTCTGGGAAGCTGATAGTGTTAAGAAACCTACCAGAACTTTTCTTCACTGGTTGTGATAATTTCATCTGAATGTCATTTTTTCCAACATAACCATCTTCATCTGTTTCTTCAAAACGTGTAGTTTTTGGCACACGTTTGTAGAAAAATTCATCATATCCACATTCATCTCCACTTTCAATTCTAAACACATAGAGACGAAAAGAATTTTTTGTTTTTCCTTGAACCTTCACTATCACGAAGTCACATTTTTTCAACACTGTTGGAGATCCTTTTTCATCACAGTCATTTTTGTTCTCATCATCAGATAGTGAGATGTCCAAATCAGAGCTACTATTGTGCAATGAAATATCCTCTTCTGACTCTGATGAGCTGGAATGAATTAATTTATTCTTAGATTGTGGCTGTGGTGAAAAGTGTAATTTCCTCTTTCCTCGTTCAGTGGCTTTCCTCTCTTTCTCCTCCTCAAGTTTCTTTTTCTCCAATGACAGAGTCTCCAGCTGCATCTTGTGAGGTGTTGATGTTAATACTACTGAGCTCAATCCCTTACGGCGTTTTCGTTGGACTTGCACTTTTGGAAGTGGGATGATCTCATCTGGCAAAATCATTGGCTGATTGAAGCATGACGTTGTTGCTTCACTGGAGGTACCCGGTCTTACTGCAACAGCTGATGATCCAGAAGGCTCACTAGAAAGAGCAGGAAAGCTCAAATCATTTCCATTATCATTTTCTTCCATATCATCTGTGTTGTTTACGTTGAAAACTACAAATTGTCGCTCTTCACAATCAAGTCCTTCTATTTCATAAGCTTGATCAGTCACTTCAGATGGTGCAAAATCTGCATCTGAAAACTTTTGACGGTTGAAGGGATAAATGCCTGTTGCTCTGAAGCCTTCAACAGCATTCTCAACAGTTGCTGATTTTTCGAAAGCAATTTTCAGCCCAGCTACATTGTATAAGTTCAAGGTCCATCCTGGATGTGACACATTCCATGAGTCAGCAGCAGTGTCATAGTAGGCTTTAAAAGGTCTAAAGAAATTTCTGTCAAGGGGGTTGTGTCCTATGGCTGCTGTGAGGTGGGAGGCTCAGCATGATGATGTGGTTTTCCTTGGCATATGTGATTGCTTCTAAGCTCACATGTGAAATATGGTTGTCGAGAATTAACAATACTGGTCGCTCTACTGTTGGATGTGTAAATTTTTGGAAATGTTTAAGCCATATTATGAATGTTGCTGAAGTCATATAACCTTTGTCTGTGACAGCCATATCACAGCCTGTTGGGCCTCCATTTATGAGCTGAGGATTAATTCGCTTCCTTGAAAAAATGAAAAAAGGAGGAATATGATGACCTACAGCACTCATACTACACACAACGGTCACTGTCTGCCCCTGCTCAGCTGCTACTGATTTACCTACTTCTCTTTTCCCTTTTGGAGCAACATGCTTGGGCAACTTGTTTGGCACTGTTTGGACTCCAGTTTCGTCCATATTGTACAAACGATCTGAGGAAAACCCGTATTTTTCCATTACTGTCTCAAGATTATTGAAGTAGTTGTTCAGTTGAACCCTGTTAAACCCCATAATTCGCGCAACACTTGTTTTACGAGGATTCCTCAGAGACAGATTATTACGTTTCATAAAATCTCGTGTGAAATCCTTTCCTGCTAGTCTGTTCTCGATTGAAAAATGATGTTGTATGTTGTTTTTTTCTGCAAATTGGAATATTAAGGAACGTAGCGATCTTAGAGTGAGTCCAAAAAAACGATTGTCTAGAGAGATGCAATGATCTACGATAGCTTTTTCCTGCTCTGAAGAAAATGTTCTAGAGAATCGGCCAAGTTGTTGACTCCCTTTCCCCGTTTTCAGTCGTTTCCGCAAAGCACCTTCACTAAATCCAATGGCTTTGGCTGCCTGACGAATTGATATCCCATCATTCATCATTGATTTAGCCTGTTGAAATAGGGCGTCCGTCAGTTGAGTCCTGGCACTTGTTCTGGGACGGTTTCTGAAAAAAATAAATATGAATGTTAGAAGAAGTCACCAACATTCAAATCAAATTGTGCATGAGCAAATATATATAGATAGGGTCTTCATATCTAATATTTTGTGTAATTGATGTTGAAGTTTTGTTTTTTTGGGAAATAAACATTTATTTATTAATATAAACTGAAGCTTAATTTCAAAAGAAACCATATACATCAGAATGCTCTATAAGATTGATATGCTATAAAATATCAAAGATACAATACATATTCACACTAATTTGAATCATATTATAAGATTAACATGAATATCTATTCAAAATTGCAAAACTCATTGAATAACTTGAAATTCAATCCTTTTGTAGGCCTGTTGAGCAATCTTAACTCTAAATTTCATGTAGATTTGTTCAAAGGTTCATCATTTCAAGCATTAACAAGAAAAAGATGAATAAATGTGCTTTTGCATTCCTAATTTAATAATAGGACTAAATAATAATTATTAATAATATGTGGGGTAGAAATGCGCACTGTGTACTTTTACCCCATGTGCCTTGCGTACTTCTACCCCATTCCGCCATATTTGATTTAAAGAACTCCAGAGATTGACAGACAATAAGTACATGCCCATTCACATGAGAAACTGGAGCTTGAAAATATATTTTTCAACAGGTGATTTGATCAAGCACACAGCTGAATGCTTATTAATGTGACACTCTATCAAAATTTTGGTAAAGTTACATCAAAATGATAAAAAACATACTTACCTCATTATTTTGTGTAGAGTCGTTCAGAATGCTTCAGGAATACGAATGAGCAAAGATGCCATTACAACCGACCTGCCGACTGGTGGCAGAAGCATGAAACTCTTCAAAAACATCTCAAATTGACAGTTCGTACTCTTACCCCCACCTACCCTAATCAATAATTTCTTTTTAAATAATCCTATCTATAATTTTACGTGAATCTACATAAATTATAAGTCAATTATGAGACATATATTATATGTAAATGATTTACTTTCAGTATACATTGGTTCAATTTATTGACGAATAGGCCATGAAATTGCTATGGAACAATGAAAAATCAGTAACACAGCGGTTTTAGCCTTACTAAAATTGAAATTCATCTGGTTCTCTTTTTTAAAAATGTTCATATCTATAATGTAAGTGAATTTACATAGATTATATGTCAATAATGAGACGTATATTATATGTAATCGATTTACTTCCAGTATACATTCAATTTATTGATGAATAGGCCATAAAATCGCTATATGAAACAATGAAAAATCAGTAGCATAGCGTTTTTAACCTTACTACAATTAAAATTAATCAATAACTTCTTTTTAAATAATTGTATCTATAATTTACGTGAATTTACATAAATTATATGTCAATTCTGGAAAGTATAATCCATGTAAATCATTCACTTTCAGTAGACATTCAATTTATTGCCGGATAGGCCATAAAGTCGCTATGAAACAATGAAAATCAGTAAAACAGCGGTTTTAGCCTGATCACAATTGAAATTCATCAAGTTATCACTTTTTAAAATAATCATATCTATAATTTACGTGAACTAACATAAATTATATATGTCAATTATGAGACATATATTATATGTAAATGATTTACTTCCAGTATACATTCAATTTAGTGACGAATAGGCCATAAAATCGCTATGAAACAATGAAAAATCAGTAACACAGCGGTTTTTACCTTACTACAATTAAAATTCATCAAGTTCTCTTTTTAAAATGATCATATCTATATGGTACGTGAATTTACATAAATTATATGTCAATAATGAGACGTATATTATATGTAAATGATTTACTTTCAGTATAGCCTACATTCATTTCATCGACGAATATGCCATAAAATCGCTCCAATTCAGTCAAGTATCAGTGACAGCCATTTAAGCTCAACTCCCAAGAGAAATTCATTGAGTTTTCAATCTCAAAACTTTCATGTATAATATATGTAAACTATACGTATTTTAAAATACTTGACATAGTTTACCAAGATTGACCTAAAAAATACGTATTATATACGTGGTGTGCTGACTGAGAAGTGGGACAAAGTCACCCCAACCACTGGTTGAGATTGTCTCTCAATTTCAAAAAAATGATCTCTGTTAAAGTAGAGAAAAATACTAACTTTTCATAATGAAAAATACTCTTCAAACATTGCAGAATACAATAATATACCGTATTGCAAAAGATTTGTTGCAACCCAAGTACCGTATTGATTGCAAGCGGTTTAAAATCTTAACTCCCCAAAATTGGGACAAAGTCACCCCGGTTTACCGGTACCGTAATTCAGTTATACACATTTTTTTAAATTACAGATAACTTTGATTGGTATGAATTTCAGGACACCCCAGCTTGGAAAATTGATGGTTGGTTACATGGGTAGAACTATATATTATTCATCACTATGTCCTACTGAAGAGAACTTTTATTTTTCAAATAAAACTTTTATTGTAGAAGTTGAATGAACTGTGGTCAATCGGATGCATTCTAGAAGTTAGAGTCTTCATATTTTATCAGTCTTTGTTATTATTAAGTATACATACACATTGCATTCATGGAATTGACCCAATAAAGTAGACAGTATTGCATTATATTGATCTATGACAAATCTATTTTTGATTATCTTTGATTGATAAATTACACTGTGAACGTACCATAACTATTTTTGAATCAATTACTATATTATAGATACAATTGATCATGTCATATCTTGAAGTATTCGATAATAGATAAGTATAACGATTGACAAATGATTAGAGTGCAATACTGGCCTTCCAATATGAGGCAGGCTGAAACTTATTTGGGTGCCCAACCCCAACCAATCTAATTACGCCTCCACCCGAATCCAAATCATGGCTACGTTCCTGCTAGTCCTCAATATTATTCTTAGAAACAATAGCATAACAACATTAATAATATTAGAATAATTGAGTCTAGAAAGCTGTGACATAACCCATGCAATTATTTGGAAATTGAGGTACCTAGCAATAAGATAAAGAAAGTTGATTTGAATTAGAAATAAGTTAGGCTACAATAAAAATTTTAAAATGTAATTTTTGTTGTTAGATACTGTCATACAAGACGACTGTGGTAGCCTATGTGATACCCATCTCTATAGCTAACTATACTATATTTAACTATAACCGAATTTAACTTGTGATGCATGATTTTGAACCGCCTTGACGAGCCGAAAGGTTGTAGTACGATGAGATCCGAGCATTATGTCAAAAGTTTTAAGTGTTTAAAATTTTGATCCTTGAGGTGTCCTTAAGCGCGCCTCTCCACTGGGAAATACTGAAATGAAGTGCATCTAATGGGTGATTCTCATAGAACATAATCTCATGAACTTATATCATTGTGCAAAATATCACTGTGAGGACAATATAGATGTTGATTATTGTTGAAGCTAAAAATTAGGTGTTTTTTTTCACAATACAAAGAGCATTGTTGTAGGCCTACCTGGAAATCTATATGACATAGAGCGCTCTACCTAGTCTTAGATTGTAGAGTACAAAGTTACGCAAAGAGGGATTTTGAATTTCACATCTACATTGTAGCAATCGGGATATATTGTTGATCAAAAACTAAATATCATCAAAATTGATTTTTTCTTAAAATTTTTGAAAAATCTCAACTCAGTACTCATTAGAGATAGAGAGTTTCGAATGATCTCATTTCATTCTATAATCTTTGAAAAATGCGAGAGCAAATTTTTCTGTCCGATCACTGGATTTGGCGGAAATAGCTGAAAACTGGAAAATGAACCGAAAATACGAGGTTTTTGGGCCACTCTGTATATAGCACAAGGAAATTTCGCATGAAGAATTTGGTTCTTGACTTCTCTCATGTATCCAAATAATATATAAAAAATCAGAACTACAATATAACTTGCAAGCACCAATGTCATAATTATGTAGGTAGCAAGACAATTAAATAAAAATTCAATTACAAAATATTAATAATTTTTATTCTACAATGTTGGAAGAGAACATGTACAAGTTCTACTAGACATGAACAGTAATACTAGTATTAACTTACAATATCATTACTAAAAGTTTCATTGAGAATAATTAATCATGTTTTTAAAACCATCGAAATTCAGTCATGGCATATTTTCCATAAGAGTTCACTGTATGTTTGGTACGTCACAATCCATTCCTTAAAAAAATATAACTATCATTTTTAGTAAAATATAATATCACTAATCAATCACTTTCATACAACAATGATTTTAGATAGACATATTTTAATCGCCCTTTGGAGGCTTCATAAAAATAATTATTCCTGTGAAAATATTCAAAGTTATTGGTAACTGGGAGGCTGAAACTTTCGAAAGAGTCCGACATTGATAGAATTGACAAGTAGGCTACAGTATTTAAGCAAATATGTACAATTTGGTACATATTTTGTTTATAAACGGTGTAAATATCCCATTCATCAACTACATCCAGTATTAATATTTCTACAAGATAAAATTCTCAAAAACATTGAAAAGTTCACTTACAAAATTAATTACATAAATTATTGTTTTACTTTATTCCATAAAAATTTGGCACATACAATAAACTTTTTGACTAGTTAAGTCTCTTTTGAAGATAAAACAGTTTTCTACTACAAACTAACTGACATCATATTCCAATGAATATTACTACTGATAAAACCGCTTTGGTTTAAAACTATCACTAGAATCTTTAACCATTATATTTCCAACAAAAGCAAGACTTGGTCTTAGATGGTTGTAAACTTTTAAAATCAATCATACAAAGACAATAACAACCTGTTGAAGTCAACAGAGAGTTAATTCCTAATCTAGAGCTGTACATTTCATTTATAATATCGCTAACTACTATCAATGGTCCCTGAGGGACTTAACACAATAAATCTGAGTCAGAAAATAAATAATAGACGAAGAACACACCATTTTCATGATGATATGCAACAAGGAAGTTGTTTTTACTTCTGGAATAGAATAATCACAATCTCATAAATATATATCAAGAGATACTTTTCTCTCTATCACCACCTCTGTGTTTCTCTCAATTATTGACCTAAGAGCACAACAAAAAGAGGGAGAGAGAAAGGGAGAGTAGAGGATCAGAGTTCAACATAATATGTTGCTCCAGAGAAGAATCATAAAGATGATTTCTGCTGGTTAAATAGACCAGCGTCACGTGCTGCGTTTCGCGCAGACTGAATCTATCAGGTCAATCAATTCCTTATAAAGGAAACAATCTCTGCAACAGACAACATAAGTAGCTCATATTAATAGAGTGGAGAAAATTATCAAGTATTTAAAGATTATATTGAAAAAATTGATAATTCATCAACTTGCAGCTTGAAAGCTCTTATGATAGGCTACAAAACGAAACCAATATCTTACTTCAATACATCTTATGAGTGGTTTCTGAAACTGTATTCATATTTGTGCCGAATTTTTTGTTTTGTGGATCATCGGATCGTTCCCACATGAGTTCTTTACTTCTGCGTGGATAATGGAACGAGTGCGTGGGTGATTCATGAGATGATCATACAGTGAGATACTAGGCAGTGAGAACAGATTGAGGGTTGTAATGGCCCAGACCACGATTAAAAGGTACGATATAACGATTTCACTGTTATTAATCAAGGGTGGCATTTTTTTATTCTGTTGTAAAATTGTGATTATTTTATTTAAAGCAAAAAAGAAATATATATTTTTTTATTAGTGTTCTCTATTATTTGTAATTCTAGCTGGTATATTCTATATTAATGTATCACTTGTCCCATAGTTGCGGTTCTTTCAGTCATTTATTTAGGCGGATTTCACACAATATTAAAATATCATCACAAGATTTCTCAGCCCAGGACCTATAAGGAAGCTATATTTCAAGTTTTGATGCAATCCATGCACTTGTTTTCTCAGAAATCGTGATCAGAGTGAGAGTGAATAAGTTCAGAATTTGATAAGTAAGGTAGAGTATATTTTCAATAAATAATTTATCAACAAACATATGCTTCATTAATTATAATTTATAATTTGAAAGACTTTGTGGAAGCTTGAATTTTATTGGGGAAGTGATTGACTTTGAATTCAAATTACAAAATAAATGATTATTTTCATTTTATGCCTGTATCTACAAACATATTATACACTGTTTCATCAATCTGTTGCGGATAGATGAATTGCTCTGAAATATTAAGCAAATAGATACAATAAATTTAATTTTAGTAAAATACTAAAACAAATAAATTCGTAACATTCATTGTAATCTATTCACCTGCTTCTAGGTTTGCATATATTTCTGTGGTCGGTCGGTACTCCGTAGAGATCACCTATCTCTGCATCTGCAAAAGATAAATTACATCAAATTTCCGTACAACCTGAATAGATACCAGAAACCTAGAAACCATTTGGAAGTAAGCTCAATTATTAGTCATATACTGAAAAGATCTTAAATATAGTTGAAATATGCAAATACTTTGGTCGAGTGCCTAAAAATACATGGTATTAATACTATTATTGCATATGTTTTGCATACCATTGTTGAACTGGCTTTTTTATTTTACCATAAATGCTTTTCATGAACCAGCTTCCTTTTTAAAATTGACTTAACTGAATATAATTTTATTCGAAAAAATAAAAAGTATTGATTGACTCTTGTTTTTAGATCAGGTTGAGATGAATAAAGAAAATATTAATTTTCTAATAGGATTATTGAAGAGGGAGTCCTATGAGAACAATATCATTGAAAGCTTCCGTCCAAAAGCTTTAACACTGCATTCATATAGCCTAATATGTACAACGTAGTACATATTAGGCTATAGGCGCGCTTAAATATTTCTGCAACTCCTAAAGAAAAAGTATGTTTCCAATTCCGAAAATACTTCCAATCCATATACAGATGCAATAGTTGATGAAGTTGTAGATCATAAATGGATAAGAGATAAACTAGTGCACTGGTCTTGGAGATTGACGTACACTTTTGGGAATAGATGTTCAAGTAAAGACAGGCATGACATTATATAAAAAGTCTATCAGCTCCATGAGATTGAAGTTGTGCAGCTCCATAGCCACCTCTAATACAAGGCCGCGGCCTACGATATTGCAACGTCGCAGTGTAGGCCTAGAATCTAATACATGATAGATGAAAAAGATCAGCTGGTATTTTTAAAAATCTTTTTCACCGATCATGTATTAGATTCTAGGCCTACACTGCGACATTGCAATATCGTAGGCCGCGGCCTTGTATTAGAGGTGGCTATGGCAGCTCAGAACAAAATGGGGAAAGAACAAAACTTTGCCAATAAATCAAGTTGATACTTGAAACGTTGGCTTCAAATACACCAACGCAAGAGTTTGTACAGATAAGTTTTTTCATGAGGAACGTCAATGTTCAGTTCAATGATAGATGTATTTATTTTCAAGTAAAAAGCTTTTCTTACCACGAGTTTTAAAATCACAATGTTTTTATATGGTTTGAATAGACTTTTAAAACTACCCGCTGAAATTACTTTTGAATTAATAACTTGGTGAAATACTCAAAGTGAACTAAGCAAGAAATTAAAAAACAGAGAATAACTAGCGGTTTCTTACCGGCTGATTCTACAGAGACTATTCGAACATAAAACAGTGACATAAGAGTAAGCGTGGTTTCAATGAAACTTCTAACTTCCACTTGAATCTGATTTTGCTGCACAAGCGAGTGAAACTTCTTATGAAGTTCAAGGACATCATTGGAATCTGAAATCAAAAAATTAATTATATTAGGCCTACAAGATTTTATAATTTATTTTTATTACCACAATTTTTATGATAAATATAATTTCTACAATTGTATTTTAGAAAAATACAAATTATGAGAAGTATATTTTATGCACACATAGTTGCAACTGTAGTAGCATTTAACTATCTTTGATATAGTAACTGCAATTGTAACTAATAAAATAAACTTTTAAAACTTGATAATCAAATTTATTTTTCCTACAGTTACCTTGAAAAGTGGCCATTCCTGTACTGATTACAGAACGCAATAAATAACTTTTCCGCTCTAGTGCGGGAAAATTTTTTTCTGCACTCCAGATTTGCAACATGGCAACGCAAAATAGTTGGTGGGTTATATGAAGGATTAGTGCACGAAAACAAAAATTAAGTTGGTAACAGTGACTGTGGTATAGTGTTGTGGTGCACGTTATAATAATATTAAGGACAACGAGGACAGCCACCACATGAGTGACAGCCGCCTTCATTCATTTACTACTACATTATTCAATTTTATTTATTAATAATAAAATTACACAGAAAAACATTTGATGGATTTCAGGGAATTTTACCCATAATTACCCACTTTTCATATCGAATGGTAACTGTAGGAAAAATTTAATGTGAAATCGTGCGCAAAGTTCCTCTGCTGCACTCAACAAACCATTCCGCCCTCGCCTATGGCTCGGGCGTAAACGTTTCTTTCGGTGCAGCAAACTGTCACTTTACGCACTAGTTCCACAAATAACTATTTTATGGTGTTTTGATGTTATTTTTGAGGGGTTTCCTCTTCAATTTAAACCTTATAAGATGAGCTAGAGTTCAAATGAACTGATAATCTACTTCAAGATTTTAATTGGAACATTAATCTCAACCAATTGAAAAATTGAGAAGCATTTGAATAATAATGTTGCTATCTTTCAATTGTAAAGAAAGCATAGAAATTATATAATAATTCATAAATTGTGTTATAGATTTCATTCAATTTGAGAGTTAAATAAATGCATTAAAGTCAATCAATAAATGCTTGATTTTGAACCCAATTTAAAACAAAAAATTCATTGTATTTTTAAATTGGATAAAAAACACTACATATTCTATAATACAATAAAAAAATATAAAAAATAACACAATAAGACCCGTGATGATCCGTTTGAGGTTTCAAAAGGCAAACAAATGAAAAAAGATAAACATAAGAAATTATAAAACGACTTTACCAAGTATAAATAAAACAAATATTGCTACAATATGATTAAAATGAATAATAATAACATAGATAATATTTTGTGCTGCAGCCATGCAGTCTTGATCTTAATTCATCTGCTATCCATAACTTCAAATCATTTCAGACTTGGTGTCAGATCAAAAAAGATCTTGGTGTACAAGAAGATGTACAGATATTTAAAACCTCCTAGAAATGTTTGCCCCCTTCAATGTTTCCTCATTTGCACTTTGGTGTTAATGTACAGTCAATCAATTACCTTTCTGCACTTCAGTGAGTTCAATTGATTGCCTAAGTAGAGGGAGGTTGAGGTTTGCCAATGGAGATCCCCTGTGAGGTACGCTGTAGAAGAGGATGCCTTTCGTTTTCTTGCTTATTTGCGAGTGAGCTTCTATACTACTCTCACAGCCTGTGAACAATAAAAAATGAATTATTCATAGTATTCGAATGCTCCAATCTAGATACATGAATCAATCACCTATTATTCTAATCAATCGCCTCGTCGGACTGACTTAAAGAATACGTCGGATTATTTTTTATTCGGTTGATAGAAGGATACGTTTCTTTGTGCAGTAACCAAGTATATTTGTGCCTTGTATATTACCTTTACATAATATAAAAATCAATATATCAGGAAAGGAATGTCTGATCAAATTTAATATGAAAAATCCATCAATATCAGAGTATTTGTTCAATAAAAAATAACAATTTTGAATTTAAACAGTTTTTACATCAGAATCATCCTTTTTCCTGTATAGCTAAATGCATTAGCTTTACTAATAGATTATTAAAAATAAAAAAAATACTATCTAATTTATCTTTTAAATTATTGGATAAATTATTATGCCTGCTAATTTGATGAATTGTCGACGTGCGGATTCGTAATGGTTCAATAATACAGCTTGAAATAGAATTCCGTGCTTTTCTAAATGCAGAGTTAGACAGGAAGTAAACGTTATTTGAATAATGAGTTGCGAACAATAGAATATTTTAGCTGATTTGTGGTTTCAGTACAACACTCATGGTAAGTTTTCATTCATCAAATTACTTTTTCAAATTGATGAAAATACAGATCAAATTTGTTTTTATCTTCCAACATTTGGCGGATTAGACCTAGTAAAAATATTAGTTTATTTCGATGTTTTAATGGGATGTTTGGGCCTATTCATGTTGTGAAGTAGGTTGCAGATTTCAATGGATTAAAATTTGTTCATTGTAGTAGAGAATCAACTCACCATGTACAAGCATCTGCTTCACGAATAGTCCGCCTTTCGAGTGCCCCACCCACACAATGGGATGGTTTCCCACTCCCAATTTTACAAGATGCTCTATCATCTCCCATCCTCTCTCTTGCATGGATGTCCTGAAAAATTGCCACTTAGAATGAACTGAAAAAATAACTTGAAACTCTGGTCTTGAGTTATGGAGGGTGTTTTATATCTTCAAGGCTCTAATCCAAGTACGGTTACGTACGAACTTGGACGCTATGAAATGATATTATTAATGAATACAGTAGTACAAAATTTCTACCTCGTTCTCGCCCCGATTGGGCTTTTGGGTGATATTCATCTATTTCTAATTTCAATTTTATCCATTTCGGTTACATTACTTATAAATCATGAATTAAATTATACATTATAAGTTAATTAATTAGTGTGTTATACAGTATGTTAGTATTGATTTCCACTTGCTTTCTCAAAAGAATCATTCTTGTAATTACTTGAAGATAAAAAACACAGGAAAAATTTCCATTCTATTAGATAAACATAGCACATCATCCTTATTTCCCAATTTATTTTAGACAAAAAAACGAACATAATCATTCCGAAACTGTTTAACTCAATTTATTCAGCTTTTATCACATCCTGTTTCAAATTTCATCAAACGAACCAAGAACAATACGTAATCATAGACCAACTAAATAAATAGATCTGGAACGGAATTTATGAAATCTAAAATATTACACTCACTAATTCACAATGAATTTAATTTACTCAGTCAACATTATTTCATTCACTTTTTCGAAGCATCACCTGTTTCTCTAAGCAACAATCAGAATAAATTGGTTTACGATAGTGCAAACAGTAGGCATACTTCAACAATAAGTTTCAAATCACCTTATGGTATTTTCCTACGCAAATGTCAAAGCAAACAAACAAACTGGATTTTTTACTATCTTCCACAATCCTATTTTACTGATGGTTCAGATAAAGTCAATGTCATTTAATTTAAATTTCTGAATTGTAAATGTAAATGGTAAAAGTTTGGTATAATCAAACAATATATGAATTTGCTGAGATTCAGGCTTGTTTGGAAAATTGATAAAATGTTTGTTACCTAGATCGTTTAGAAATCCATATAGGTCTCCACAGGTATGGATCGGTGGTGTAGTTGAGGGCGATCACTCTGACACCGGGACAGTCTTTGGGGAGCCAATCCCTTGGCCAGCAAAGGGACACATCCTCTTTCGAATTCGACGTCATTTTCTCGTTCCAAGTCGTGGAAGAGTCATAATTCTCATTAGAAGCCAGCCTCGAGTCACCATTCGATTCCATCTCGATCACACCTTCATTTCCACAAGTGAACACAACATCACCATTGCTTCCATTCTCGTTGTTGTTGCTTTCCCAGAGAACTTTGTCGTTGTTTCCTTTGGTGAGATCGCTTTCCGAGCCAGCTATCCTTCTGCCGGGCTTCACTCTATTCTGGCCAATCACAGAAGCCGAACAACTCTTATTTATCAACACTCGACTCCCCCGTTCGCATTTCTTCAAATTCCATTCGCCCTGTTTCCACGTTCGATCTAGAGATCCTTTCAAACCGTGAATGAATATTACGTCAGCCGTTATTTTGCCAGGACCTGGATCGTAGAGTATTTGACAGTGCACGCTTTTTTCTGGTTCGATTGTTTTATTCAACTCATGGCTGGTCCGAGCGTTCTCTTGAACAGGCGCCCATAACAGTTGTCTGGGTTTGAAATTAATCACTTTGAACGTGCTAAGTAGAGGGTCGAGTTTGCTGGTACCCCGTAATAGTTCACCTGGAAAAATGAAATATATTCTCAAAAATTGGACACTCCATCATCAATTATAATGATCGTAATGTCAGCAATCAAGTTAATGAAGCGTGACAAAAATATCAAATGTATTTACCAACAGAGTTTTGCACAAAAAATTTAAAGTTTGTGGATATGATGTAGACCTGCTAGATACAATTTGAGTTAATGACACAACTACCATTTTTGATACGGCTATTTCGTGGATCATATTATAAAAAAACTATAAATGAAAAAAAAATTATAAATTTTACCGGTAAGCATTGAAGTTTTGGGGAATTCAACAATATCTCTGAGCACAATTTTATTTATTTTTAAATAACATCAGCTGGACTACTGGAGAGTGATTTAGTTTGTCTACGTTTGTGAGTTGATATAATTCAGTACCTAGGTAAACTTGATGGATCATAAACCCAAAAACAGAAACGAATTATCAATCTTGTTTATCTATAGCCTATAAACTTTGATGTATTAACTATTCTGAAAGGTCTATGACAAGTATAGATGGAAACAAATGAAAAATTGTGATTTCATTGAATAATTTTTTGATATTTATTTTAAGAATTCATATTCCATTATAACATTTATTTTGAGATTTCGTTTAATAATAATATCGTATTAGAAGTCCTGCTTGAGAAGCTATGTTGGGAGCTTGCCAGGGATTCAGTTCATGATAGTCAATAGTCAATTGAGACTCCCATGAATGCAAAAACAAATTTCTAATATAGTGATTCAAGTACCCATATCTATGCAAACAAGGTTGATGCTCTTAACCATTATGTTTTTACTTCATGAGACGAGATAACAATGTCGATGAGCAGCATGAATGGAGAAACGTGGATGAGTAAGAAGAGGGGTGAGAAGAGATTGTCGAAGAGATGAAAGAGAAGAGAAGGAGGAACAATGAGGATGATGAACGAGCGAACGTCTGGTGAGAGAAATCTCAAGAAATCGATAACTGGAGTTGGGCGCTCCTGGAGTGTGAAGTTCAAGGTCGTTGGCAGAAGCGGTCCAGAATGGGAGACGAGAGGAAACCAAAGCTCCCAAGCAAATAATCTGGCTGATTCGCTTACTTCCGCTGAATGATCACGAATAAGGAGATTGCTTTGAAAGAGAAACGAAAGAAGTAAAAGTACTCTGAATCGTGTGTGATTGAGAGATGCTGCATTATATTAAATGGTACTGTAGAGAGTGAATCCTAGCTGAGAGTCAAACCAGATAAAATAGTGTGTGATATCTCATAACATAATATTTCAAGTTGGACTAGTAAGGTATTTGAAATGTGTTTTCTCATTAGGAATTCTATGATCAGTAAAGAAGCTAACGAAAAAAAGGTTCTTCATACGAGTATTTCAGTTGAGCGTGGAGCAGCCAAAGAGTGATCCGTATATAGTGAGGTCTACGTAATAAATGACACTATTTGATTAAAATTGGTGTAACTTCTATTGTCTATCATTCGACAAAGCAGATAGCGCTATTATTATATTATTCTATATTTTATATTAAACTACATAAAACATATAAAACATGAAACATATTGATTTCTATGATGACTTTCAAATGGTTGTTTGAGTGAGAAACATTGATAATAATTATCTAAGAGGAATGCTGACAGTTCAAATAAATCTCACGTAAGCCTAGTTGTGTGATAGAAATTCGGTGTGATACAAATGTTTTTGAAGTGTCGTGCGTTGACGGTTGAATAGATATTATTGAGTGTTCCAACTACTGACAGTACTGACCAACAGAGATAAGCCTGAGCGAGAAGCGTGAGGTGATGGTTGCTATGACAACCGTGATGATGTTGCGTCTGAGTCCCTCCAGCAGGGTGCGCTGATGATGCAGCCACGCGTGACACACGGCCACCACGTAGGGAGCGATTATTTTCGCTGTCATCGTCCCGTATTCCTTCAGCATACGCATTTTCCTGCACCAAACAAACAAATAATGCAATGTCAAAAAACATTTAAAAAATGTTTGTTTTTTTTTCAATTTTCAAATAATTACAAAAATATAATAGAAATTTAAAACATAAGTCTACTGTATTAATTTGTGGACTACTACACGTAGGTAGGTAGTTTATCAGAATTATTCATTGATTATAGCCTACGGTTTTGGTTTGGGCCAGTCGGTTTTCTACCAATATCACAATGCTCTATGCTTGAATTATTATAGGCGTATCTTTCCTCGGTTCTGAACCTTTATTAGAAACAATCAAGCACTAGAAAGAACACGTTTTCATTTTCCCTGAATTAAGAATAGAGATAGGCCTACACAACCCCATGTCTATCAATAAGTCTTTAGTATAGAATATATTGATAAGATAAGATAGATTAAAATTAAAATAGATTAATGGTCTACGTCTACGCCTATGCAGTCGAATAAACGAGCAGAACGAATTAATAATAATATTATTGTCGTCTTAAAGCTAAAAATTTCGCCAGTTATTGAGAAGTAAGTTTGTAATTCCTTCTCATATCTCACTTTTACAAGTCATGATCAATATATTATTTCTTGAATATTATTTTTGAGAGTTGGAAGTTGGTCGTGGAATTAATTATTATTGACGTAATTGGTAAAGCGATTTAATTTCCAATGTGCAAGCTATGTTCTATCACGTTCATTATCTGATTATAAAGGCAATATCATGAGTTTACTCCATGCGTCATACAAACTACAGTGAGTTAGCTTTTGGTCTGCAGATCAAGGTTTTGTATGAAACCACAGAAATAATTTTTGAATTTTCTATTCGAGGCCCATATCCGTTCGCAGGTGATTATTTAAGATATCGCTAACCCAAAGGGATCTTTGTCTTGGGAATCAATTATAGGCTGTCTCAGTCCGGGCAGTTTGAACTGTACATAATTGTATTTTTCCAAGATTTGGATCTTGTAAGGAAAGGTGGTATTTTAGACATACATCTTGTAAAAGTTTTATTTTATATTTTTTCAATATAATGTCGAGAGTGGTTGCCATTCGAGACCAGGGCCTGCAGGCCAGGAGACCAGAGTCCATGATGTAGGAGAATTTTATTATAGGATTTTTTTACCTCACCCCAATATTAATTATTACAGTGTTTATTTGAGCGGCCATAGACAGCCGTAGCGAGTAGCCCTATTATAAATAACAGTTGACGCTTGAATCTTTTGTTTTGCTTTGAAAATCTAAAGTAATATCTTATTTATTTATCAGTGAACATAAATAAATATATAGAAAAATATATACATAAATAAAATAAATATATACATACATCAATAAATAATATATATATATATATATATATATATATATATATATATATATATTGTAAAATAAATTGTTTAGTTTTCCTTTAACGTTGGCATCAATTAATGCTATCAAACAATTAGTCTCTCTATCCCTTTAATCATATTTGGTGATCATATTAAATCTCTTCTTTATATTACACTTTACACCCTCAATTTGTTTATATTGCACTTCTTTTTCATATTCCACTTTGTCATTTCTACTTCCCACAAGATATTTAGTTTATTCTATTATTACTCTACTTTGGAAAGCCCAGCAGAGTTCAGTAGCTACTGTCATTCAGCCGCTGACTCTGACATCTGACAAATCGGTGTGAATCGATTTGAATCGATGTAATCAGATATGAGATAATACGGTGCAATAAATCCAGCTAATATCTCTATTGTAATAAGTTGCAAAGTTTAGACAACTTTAAGTTTGGTGATTGGTGATAATTGTAATTACACTGTTTTATGAGCTTAATATTTTAGATGCCATTCGATAACTGTGTTCAGTGATTATATTATTGCTAGAATAAATATATCCTAAAATGTAATGTTATGAGTTTTTTGGAGGTAATGATCGGCTTCAAGCTATTGATTACTAGGAGAGGGAATGCAGAATAGGCAGTCGGTCGCCACGCAGAGAAGATTTGAAAAGATCAAGTAATAATTGACTAGATTTCGGCACTGCATCCAGTATTCGACAGTGCCAGAAAAATGCAATTCGTTGATTGGAAAACGTGGACGACTTTTAGCGCCGGTATCTTCACAAACCTTGGAATCATAGAGCTTGAAAGCAGACCTAGATTTTAAACAATATTAATTGATCACTAATATTGCAGGTCCAACTGAAGATTCAATATTGAAAGAAGGGGTTGTCTTAAAATGACGTAAAATTAAAAATGAGCATTCTAATCTAGACATTCAATTCTAAATAAATAAATTGAACTGTTCTGTTACTCATCGTCGCCAGCACACAAACCAATGATAGTAACGCCGTCGCCGATTAATTTTAAGAAACTATTTAACATGATATTTTTGTACTTTATAATTTCTAAACGAGTTTTTTATACCATGTATTGTATTTGTATTATTTTCTGACGCAATCTTCTTATTATAATCCTCATAAGTATTGTAATGCTAAGATTACAATAGTTATGGCTCATGATCATTGATCAATCAAATGGTATAAATGAATGAAACATATAACTGTAATGGATCAGTTTTCGAGATGAACCGAATCCAATAAAAGTGTAGGTGTGAGGAGAGAGGTAATAACCTAGTTCCTACTACTTCCAATAGGCCTAGCGTGCTAGGGCATATATGCCTAGAAGGTATATTTATGACTCCTATAATGTAACACATAATTTTGTAAGAAGTCGAAAAATCTTCAGCAAGAGGTTCTTGCTGTGAAACGGCACTGATTATTTTTATCAAACTTGCATGACTAATAAAAGTTGGCACTGAAATATAAAAGTATCCCAATAATTCTACAAAGTCCATGGAGCCAGTAATAAAATTTCAATTATTAATGAGTTCAGTATGTTTGGACCTCTAAATAGATTCTTAGTCTTTTATAGACCATATCCGAAAATAATAAAGAATTCACGCTGGTGAAAAGTCCAATAATATATGGCTTTGATGGGAGTTTATATCAGGCTTCCGAAGTTGAGCAGTGTGGGAGTCAGACATGCAACGCAACTTGTTGAATTAGATAAGAGCTCTAAGCCCTGAAGTGCTTCTTCCAACACTATTACATAAAAGATGCTGAAGGTAATAGCTGACGTTTCGACATGAACTCATTCTTCAAAATAGCTCAAAGTTTCGAACTTGGTGAAACAATAAACGTTGTCCTGAGCTGCCAACAAATAGATTGTTTTTTTTTCAAGAAAAACCTCATATGTGAAGTGTGGAAAAAGTACAATATCTTTCTAGATAGATCAGATATACGAGCACCAAATCTAACATACAGTTCCAACGTGTGATTGTAAGTTGCTGAATTAATACAGTGACTTACGGAATATTTAATTATAATTTAAATAATTAATACTAATTTATTCAATTTGTGAGGCATAGCCTACGTAAGAGAAAAGTCCTATCAAACCCTAGTATACTGCACCTGTACTCCTACTGATGCTTTAATACAAAAAATATTGTTAATCCAAAGCCATATAATGGAGCCAATCTTCTTATTAGTCATATAGTGAATGATATTTACTATTTTAGCCTACGAATTATAATTGCATAAAATTCGAAGTTTGAAACATTTTAGCTGACCTAGCCGTAAATCCATCATTTTCACAAGAACCTCAGTTTGTACCCGTAGACTACGTCAATTTTAATACTCATCAGTTTCTACCCGTAGACTACGTCAATTTTAAAACTCATCAGTTTCTACCCGTAGACTACGTCAATCAACATTCAAAGTTCAGAGACATCTCACCAATAAACGAACCCAAGAATGGACTCTCTTCATTGAGAAGTTATTAATATTGATACGAACAAGCCTTGAACCCAGATCATCTAACTAAAAGCAACACTTGACTTCCGTTTTTTTTTGTTTGGACAACACACATGGCCTATAAAAAGCTGCAGCTATTGTCTGAGGTCGAAGTCTGGTCATTATATATGCGTGTGCTCCGAATTTGTATATCTGCTTATAATATATGGTAGTTGTTTTTTTATAGCTATATAGATATTTGGAGAGAGTCGTAGCTATGCGGTCCAGAGGGACACTCAACAATTTGTCAATTGAGAGGCCACGTGATGTTGAATTGGAACGATTAAGTGGAATTGGCAGGATGGCTGAGGCTGCTTCAAACGCTTTTGACCCGATGGTAGACTGCAGACTGCAGACGTATCGTCACTGTGAGAGTCGAGTCTATTGACCAATGTCATTGTGAATAATTGTGATGAGACTTCATACTTCAAACACTCAATCAGTTGGAGAAGAACTTTTGCGGCTTTTCTGGAGATTGGTTAAATTGCAACTACGGTTCATGGGAAAGTCAGAATTGAATTGAAATAGCTTGTATTCACGAAGAATTGAACAGAAACAAAAAATGATAGTAAATGGTTCTGCTATAATTGCTTCAAGTCAGTCGTGATAATAATTTATTCATAAAGCGATAATGTAACTAAACAATTGTCATAAGAACAATGAGCATATTTATTTAATTGCAAAATCTCATTCTTATGCTGTTATCAACCGAAAAATTCACTGATAATAGATTATAGACTCTTTATCAAATAAAGAACAAATAATCAACTTATCAATGAAAATTCACGGTAATGTGGTAATATTATTAATTATGCTCCTTAGCTTTTTTTAGCAATCAGTTCAGACATAATTTCCATGATTTTTTGCTTCAGCATTTTGAAATATGATTGCTATTCACATAGTTTGGCACATAAAATCACGTGAATCATTGGAGGGCAGACAAGTTATCGTATATCAATTGAACTTGAGATGTTTTATTTGAGAGATCGTGTGAATGTGGTTTGTCGGTAATCCGTATCAGTAAACAAGATAACACTTGTTACAGGCTTACATCCAGCTTTCTATTTACATCAACAAAATATATTTAAATGTTCTGGAGGAAACCAGGAAAAACATAATTTATCGGTGATGAAGCAGATGGATGGTGGGGAAAAACACATAGCCCCAAGCGAAGAATGAAGAGAATACTGCACAACAAAATTAAGATAACGAAGACGGTAGAGAGAACAAAAATTAGAAAATGAAATATGACTAAAGTAAAAAGGAACTATTTTATAAGAGGTGAAGAATAAATAAAAAAATGTGCATTTTTGTGATTCAAACTGCAATAGCTTTTTAATCCAAGTGAATTAACAAGTAAGAGACAAAACTAGGAGAAAAATTGGGAAAACGATTGGTTTCGTGGTCGCGATGATAAGCTCTCCATGAGTTTAAGCTCACGCGCCTTCTACTCGCGTTGTAAGGGTGATCACTTGAAGAGCCGAACTCTACATTTTTTTATAAAAATCGCTTCCTAGTGGTGCGAAAGCCACCTAAAGCTGAAGGTCCACTCATCTCCATCATCTGTCTCATTATCCATGTACAAACATAAAGCGCATGTGGGCATCATTCTCAGCAGAATATACATTTTTTGGGGAGACAAGTAGATTGCAAAATAATGTTACTTGTTATCTCAATCCATAATATAAGACTACTCAATATAAATGAACAAGCATTACACTACTAAGTATTGCACTACTCAGTTGTTTGTACTGTACAATGTATTTGTATAGGCTGCTATGCATAGTCAATTTTATATATCTAGATAGGGAAATTTGTGTTGGCAAAGGGCAATTTGAATTTTACACATCAATATTTTTTCACATGCCTCTTAAGCTTCGGTAAAAGAAGGAGGAAGATGATGATTCAGGTGGTTTCTGAGCCATATGAAAGTGATGTCCGAGCCATATTGTAATAATTGTAGCTGGAAATTAGTTATGAGAAAAAAGATATACGAATTTACTAGTGGAGATGAAGAACAAGCGGTTCACCCGCGATCACCCGTCCAAAGCGAGTACTGTGCACCCGTTACCAGAGTGATCAGAAAGGGCATTGACCGCTTTAATAATTTACGATTTATTATGAATTAGACTCAATCCTCAATTCAAAATAATATTAGATGATGCATTAAATTAATTATTATTTTTGAACATCATTTCAGTTGGAAAAATTCAGCGAGAAACGTTTCAGAAGCATTTCAATAAGGTAAACAGATTGTGATATGAGAAAAATTATTACGAAACCCATTGAATATTATAGGTAGAGTACGGATAATTATTGCTAAGCAGAATGTGGCACTATTGTTTTTGCTATTAACAGTATAGTTAGCATTTCCCAGGAAGCATAAGTGAAGGTGAACTCAGTTATGCAACTTTTTACATTGACTTGTTCTAGTTTTGTTGCTGTTTCTATTGTCAAGAAAATGGACGTTAAAACTTGATCAATCAGTTAATCACTTCCTAATTGAGCAGCACCTGTTTTTCGAAAGAAATAAAAATCTGGTGTGGTACACTCACACAATTTTCCTTGCTCATATTTTACGATCAGACTTCTGTATATGTGTATATATAATTGCACAGATTACAATTATAGAAGTTTTCTCTGATAATTGTTTCCAAAGTACTTTTTCTTTGTGTGAATTGTGAAATTCGATGATTTTTTTTTGTCATTTTTTTAAGTCGTCAAAACAGCTGTTCTACAGAAGAAATATCTCGACTATGTGTTCTTTTTATGAACTGCGCTACCTACCTACCTCATGCACGAGAAGGAGGTTACTAAGTCCATTTCTCAAGGATGGGGTGAACCCCCCATTAGTTTCCCAGAAAGGAGACTCATGCCAGTTGATAGATCTGATAAATAACTATACAGGGTATGAATTTGAAAAAATCGGTCAAGTTATTTTTGAGAAAATCGTGAAAACATGGTTTTTTAGTAATTATCCGCCATTTTTCTCAAGAATATTACGGAGCTCCTGCAATTTTCCCAGAAATGAGACTCATGTCAGTTGATAGGGCTTATAAATAGCTATCTAAGGTATGAATTTGAAGAAAATCGTTAGAGCCGTTTTCGAGAAAACCGTGAAAAACATGGTTTTTTAGCCATTATACGCCATTTTTCCCGCCATTTTGAATTGAATTTTATTGAATTCCTTATTGTCGGATCCTCATGGTATAAGGACCTTAAGTTTAAAATTCCAAGTCAATTGGTTGATTAGGGATGGAGTTATCGTGTTCACAGACATACACACATACCAACACCCAAAGATCATGTTTTTGGACTCAGGGGACCTTGAAACGTATAGAAAACTTGAAATTAGGGTAACTTAATTTTTTTGGAAAGCAATACTTTCCTTACTATGGTAATAGGGCAAGGAAAGTAAAAACTCTGTTACTCAGGGATAAATAGAATAGGATACAGAATTTGAATTTCAATGATTTTCGACTTGGAAATTAATGTAAATTTCATAGTTCACAAAGCAAGGAATTAATTTATTCAGATGTGAAAAAATTAGCTAATGATATAAGGATAATAAGACTAATGTGATAACAGTGGTATTGAATTCTTAGTCTTCACATACAAATTATATTTCAAAGATGAATCCTCCATATTTACTCATCTTATAAATAATTATTGATCCAATATACTTACGAATTTGAGATCTTGTAATATCTGTCGCACATTGTTTCTTGTATTGTGCACACGGTGTCTTCCATGTTTATGGTTTCACTGTAAATAAAAATTCTCAGGTCAGTTCTCAACGTCAATCGACTCTTCAAGCTCACTACAGGAATAAAAAAATACTTATTGAAAATATATACTTTTTGTATCGCATATTTCATATATCGAATGCTGATAGAATTATATCCCAGAATAACAGGTCTGACTGAAGTAACATCTTGAAGTAACAGCATAAGTCAACTAAATGACCTGTAAGCTGTAACTGATGTGAACTGGTGTCAAATAAAATGTGGTAAAGGCCAACGTTTTTTGAACAGAATCTTTTAAAGAATACTTGAAAGTGGCAAACATGAGAGATGTAGTTTTCTTCAAACAAAGAAACACTGCGGTAAAATGATTACAATAAATATTTATTGTTCGAGTGACATAGATCTCTAACTCTATAGAGAGGTTAAGATTATGAATGAATCATCGTCAAACAAAAGAAAATTTGATATTAGTGGATGGCCAAAGCGAACCGGGTGATAACATTAAGAATACTGCTAATATGATACTTGAATTGATTGATAAAGTTAGAAATCAATTATAGTTTATAGTTCAATATAAGCGAAGTTGAGAGTATTCCAAAAAAATTGTACTTTCAAAACAACGCGGAGTGGAACCAATATGAAATTTGGAATATTTTCCCATCTCAGCTAATAAATAACTCTCACGACATTCGTCACTAGCAAATCAGCGAATGTATCTTGTGGTGATTATTATTTTTGGCCTTTAAAACATCCGGTCACTTCCAACGAAATCTAAATTTCGACTCTCGGTTCATTCAGATTAACTGAGAAATAACTTTCAAATGAATAAGCTCTCATACGACTTGACGCGCAAGGTTAATGAACTGAACATGATTTCAGTCAATTGAATGACTTCAAATACGAATATTCTTGCCAAATACCACAGCCAACACTTCATGGATTTTACTTGGTGACAAAAAATGAGTGTTTCGAACTTATTCAAGCCAATGGAATGAATGTGAATTTTGAAGTTTCCAGTAATAAAACCCGACATCGTAGGACTTTCCATCACTAAAATGGAGAGCTATTGTATTTTTCTCGGAATGAACGATTCACCTACAAAGATATCACGAAAGTAATTGATTGTTGGAAGTGTAATTATAAAGATTAAAGTAACCGGTTAATCATTAATCATTATCCTCAATACGAAAAATGGAATAATAATAATAATCAACAAAAAACAATAACATCAATATAAATTGATTATGAAAACACGATAATAATTATGAAAGTACTTTGAACCAATTTTTATTGTATTAATCATATGAAACTAAAAATAATCATGCAAGTCACATGCCTCGAAAACTAGTACGGTAAAGCACTACAGTTTTATAAAGTTGGTTTCATAGAACTTCAAACATATTATTGTTGCTCGATTTTTATTGATAATACTGTACATTATATTACCGTATTGATAATAGATTTAGAACCACTTTCAGATTGCAATTGACATAGCATACACAGAGAGTATAGAATGTACATATACATATACATTCTATCCTCACTGAGCATACATGCGAGAAACAATTAGTAGTTACAACAACTGAAAATATGATTGGACATTTTTGCATTCCCACATACAGTACTTCAATGATGGATAGTCATAAAATGATGTATTAAATTTCATTGATAAATTAGGCTAGTACTGTATACATGAGTTTGAACTTGAGTTTTATTATTTTGTTGCTAACTTCAGTCCCACAATAAACAGATCACAAGTCCACATTTTCCATACTTGAATGACGTCAAGGAAAAGCTCTGTGACTTATGGTACATAACGTAACAAGAGATTCGGGATGAGGACTGGGAAGAAGACCTTGCACCAAGTCAATACAGATTAAAGTAATGTGATAAACACTGTCGTTTCCCTTTCAGTGATGTAAAAATTGATTTTCAACAAAATTTCGTTCATCAACCGCAGTTAAAAACTGAATGAGTTAAATGAGTACAGTTTGAACAACTTTTTATCAGGTTAACTTATTAACTTATTATCAGGTTCCGCTACTTGAGGAAAGCCCAGATATACAGTGTGTCACGAAAGGTGTAAAAGCCGAAGACCATTCTACATAAAATTTGCAACAAAGATATCCTGTGAAATTTTCACTTATCGATATTAGTTTTCAAGATATATAGTATTTTTAAAAACGTAAATAACTAGAAAACTATCAGTAAAAATATAATTTCCAGGATATGGTTGGAAAGAGGAAAAAATTTCCAATAAGATACATATCTACGTTGAAAACGTACATTCGTCGAATTCAAAGCCAAATTTCAAACAGTTTGAACGCTCACAAAAATTTCAAAAACGTCAAACAAAGGAACAAATCATAATTTATTAATCTTATTGGAAATTTCTTCCACTTTATAATAACCCAATCCTTAGATTTAGATTCAGACTGATAGCTTTCTATTGAATTGACGTTTTTCAAAAATCTCGAAAAATAAAGGTCAATATAAGAAAATTTTACTGAAAATTTATAGAGAATATATTTTATTTTATAGAAAATTTCATGTAGAATCTATGGTCTATATGGCTGATACACCTTTCGAGGGACACTCTGTATGATTACGATTTTCAGAGCTCTTCATATCAAGCTGTTATGTCTCATATTCTATGATCTCCATGAATAATTTGGACCACATGCAGTTATTAAACATTTTATTGAATAAACATTTTATCGATAGGGATTGGAAGATATTCAAGAAAGGATTCTATTCTTCCACTATGAGAAATGACTATTTTTATATATTATAAATGTAATAAGTTAATTGAATAAGAAATAAATGATAATGACTACACTTATATAGTTCAAATATTGAAGCCTATCTACCCTGTATATTGTAGTATACTGTAGCGGACGTAGAGAAAGTGATAATCAAAAAGTTCAAAAGTTCCAAAACAAGTTTAAAAATGCGGTCAGTGCCCGAGTAAGTATTGTGCAGAAGACCATGGTGACAGCAAGAAATATAATGAAGAGATAAGAGATGCATATAAGGACTTGTGAAAAACACTCATCGTTTCAAAATGAAGAGTGAAAGAAAAAAGAGTCGTGGGTGAGAGAGGGAAAGAGAGACAAGAGGCAAGAGAGAGAGAGAGAGAGAGAGAGAGAGAGAGAGAGAGAGAGAGAGAGAGAGAGACTGCAATGAAATAAAGGAAAAATCCTCGACCTAAGTTCCATATGTTTTCCACATAAACAACATTAGAACGCCTAGCGTACTTCCGAAAATTGAAATTCTGAAGCAATGTATACAAAACATGAAAAGTCTGACCGTTCTATTCGAGATATTGAATACCAAGTCCGCAGCTAATATTCTTGCTACAAACACCGTTTTATAGTATTAATTTCTAGGATTACTAAAGTTCGTAAAGAAACTTTCATTTTAATATTCTGAACCAGGCTCAATAGCAAGTATTATTCTTAATAGAAGCAAGTATTTTTATTTTTAATGGAAGCATGGTTACCATTGTGATTATTCTTTTGGAACAATTGAAAATGAACCACTTATAAAAATTATTATTGCGAATAAAAATTTCAAAGGTACAAAAATTAACATGAATTTCACACATTACTAGGCCTAATAATATATCAATTTATTGCTTTCGACTTCATAAAACTGTTCTATGATATAGAAAATAATTTCAAAAACAGACTCATTTTCATATCTAGAAAATGATATGCACTTTTTTAATGTAATTTCACTTTCGCCAAATTTATGTCTGATTCAAGAAATTATTTTCTTGAATCACCAATTTCGGTACTAATTATATCACTCCAAACATTGGGTACTGTATTTAACGCTAATACGAGTATGCCACCTCACTTGATATAATGAGAGTAACGATTGCTAAATTGAAACTAGAATTGATAACTGAGATTATTAAAAACAGTTTCTAAATTGCAATGGCATGATAGCCAAAAAAGTAGCACCCAATACGTAATTCGTTCATCGGGAACGAACAAAGAGTATTTGCCTAACAAAAGCCAGATACGAGAATAAATGCTGTATTGTGTGAGGTTTCATAAAAATTAAGAACTTGAACAAAAGGTAGCGTCACTTCCAAAGGCTGTTTCTCTTTTTCATATCATCTGTTCAAATACATTGTGGAACCTGAGTATGAACACAACTACAAGAAAAATGAACAACATTTTTTCAAATGATTAATTTTCCAAATAAGTTAAGAGAATTTTAATAACCCGGTTATTACAGAGGAAAATCTAATACAGTTGTCAGGTTCAACAATAAAATAATTCAAATACTCTGTAAAAGTGGCCACTAACGACAAGAGTAGTGTGTTGAACATATGTGAACACACATAATGTACGTCATAAATGTTGTATTATCAGCGAAAGGCGTCGAACATCATCTTTTAATGTTAGGTTTCTGTATATTTGATTGTTTGTTCTTTTTTCCATTACTGCTCTATTTGAGGTTGAGTTATTTTTGCATCATTATAATTTGTAATTTTCAAGTGGTTTATTTTTTGCTAATGGATGTTTATTTTATGATAGAAGCTGCTCCCTGCCACAGAAAAAAGAAAGAATAAGTGAATAAGAAATGATAATAAGGAATGAATTTATTATAAGTCCAATAACCAACCACCTTTGTTCTTTCCTCAGTGTCGCTGCTGTTGTTTTTCGTTCGAAACATGCTCGACACACTTGTCCTGTCATTGATGATGTAATTTGAATAAAAATGTTTAATATTATTTTCACTGATCTGTAATTTAGTTCACTGAAATTATTAAAAACTACATACTTAGATTTCTTACGTCTGCGACGAATCAACTAAAATGGAAAATGAAGAAATTTCCAAAATTTCAAATTTCATCGGCTTAGAGCATATAAATGATCTTTTCATAATTAATATATTATTATTAATGGATTATTATTAATGGATACACAATCTCAATGTGGATCAGAATTCTTGTCATTGAATCCAATTTGCCATAGTAGCTATTCTGGATTTGTGAATAATTGTAAATTTTAAATTGAGGATTGATTTTGTGTATGTATATTAATGGTGTTTAAATAGGATCAAAACTCACGATGTATTACCTCCTTATGCTACTACCAATTATGCAAATTCTAAAGAAATGCTTCAACTGATGTTTTTCGTAGGCTCTTTTGCAGTTTATAATAATTGTACTACAAATCAGCAGTTCTTTTGCAGTATCATTACTTACTACAAAAGTCTTCTTGAAGTTTAATTAAAAATAGACCTAGGACCTAGTGATTGGAAAAATAAATATAAAATTAAAAAGTTGATCTGAATTAATGTGGAACAATAGTGATGATTCACATTGTTATTATGCCTATTATTTAAATGGATAAAAAATAACTTACTACACCAACTTGAATGGAGACAGATCTAGTAGCACAGACTTCTTGCACAGGTATTCTTGACACTGACATTGAACAAATTCTAGTACTGTTTACCTACAATACTAATAGGCTTCATCTTAGAAAACAATTGATTGAGCCTAAAACGGGACAACTGTTCAATTATCAATTAAATCAATTGCAATCACTGGATGTGAATGGCAATCTATCTGAATTTATCAATGCCGCTAACTGAAGAACATTCTTCAATTCTAAATGGCGTTCTTTATAGGTGGAGTTGACTCTAAGGTATTCGGAATTATTATTCTCCATAAAAGCAATCCTTAGACGGTCATTATTAATGTCATTACTGGAGACTAATGTCATTAATAATGATCGTGTAGTGAGGCATAAATAGTAATGATGGACAGTAATGACAAAAATCCGGATTTTCTGATTTTCAGTCTTCATTATTCACTTTCGGTGGGGATAATGTCATGAGTAGTATCGTGCATCAGTATATAGTCATTTTCAGTTCGCTCTGCAAGATTGTACAATCATCATGAACAGCGATAGTGAAGTGATTCCACCAAGTGAAGGAAATGCATTTGGAGAAGAACATCTGCCACAGTTCATCGATATAATCGAAATAGTCAAGTATACTTCATTAAGAATAAATTATATTTTCAATAATTTCATAATAATTTTCATAATTAAGATAAAATATTTTGTTAATCAATTATCCATTCTAAATTGTTAAAAGACGGTCTGGCAACAGAGCAAAGCGAGAAAGAGATAGCGCTATCCGCTTTGTTGAATGATAGACAATGATAGCAATACCATTGCTAATCAAACACTGTCATTACAACGTGGACCTCACTATATGATGCATGTAGTAGCCTACATTCTACATATGGAAAGGGAAATTAAATTTATCTGTGTATGTTTTTTACCAATAACATACTAATGCTAAATAAAAATAAGTGAATACATGGTAAATGCAAGCAGTAAATTAAATGCACCTTCATGTAGTCTTGCAAGATGTATGCAAATTGAATGAAAAAGATTAAGAAATTGTCAAAAACCACAGATTTATTGATACTTAGAAAGACCGGTTTCGGTTATTACACCATTGTCAATCTCTGATAAACTAAAACTAAATACAAGAGCAGCAGAATTTATACTAGTAGGCGAGTACTAATAAACTCTGCTGTTGTATTTAGTTTTAGTTTATCAGAGATTGACAATGGTGTGATAACCGAAACCGGTCTTTCTAAGTATCAATAAATCTGTGGTTTTTGAAAATTTCTTAGTCTTTTTCATTCAATATGAATAATTACCATAATATCAACTTCTCAACTACACAAAAAGAGATGTATGCAAGTACTTCACAAGTCTCAACAATTGCATTGCTTATTGATGCAGGTGACATGACCGCTGAAAATTTTAGGTCTTCAAAGTTTTAATGCAAGGTCTTCAGTTCATTCCAATCATTTTCAACTTGACAGCATCATACACTTAGTTGAATCGTTAAGAGCTAAATAAACGTGAATAAACGCCAGTGTGAAAAACAAAATAGTTGGTAGAAGCAGCAACTACTTCTTTAAAATTTCTGGATGGTGGCCAGTGAACCCCTCCCCCACTACCCACCAATCATGGCCTCGAACACGACTCAAGTGTGCCAGTTGTGTTCAGCCACTGTCATATAATATATCTGAAAGAAGATTAATGAATCCACTAGGATAGAGTTTAGGTATAGAGTCGTACGCAATATGGACAGGCAACACTCGCAGGACACGTGCTTCACATTTCCATGTTTGGATTCACATGGAAATATAGATAAACTAAGATAAAGAAAGATTTCTCATGAATCCAAAAGAAAAACATTCTGAATGATATTTTTTCATGAAGGTGATTACTCACATCACCCTGAGATTATTATTATGAAAATGGAGAGAAAAATCAGAAGGTAAGTAGAGGATTGCGGGAGGAGGACTGGAGAGATGAGTAGCAAATGCAATGGCAGGAGGGATACGAGAAGTGACTTTTTTGGAGCGAGAAGATATACAGGATACAACATTTAAAAAATGTTTCTTCCATGAAAAAAATTCCAAAACTATAGTTATATGATGTTAGATTTGCCATTTCGTTTAGCGTTAATCATACGAGTAACAATACAATACTCGTGAATTAAGATGAAAAATCAATATAAAAGATGTAAATCACAATTGTCAACTGAAGGATCATCAGGCCTATGATTAATGAATACCAAGATATGATGTGGATTCGGATTTTGATAGCAATATCGGGGACCGAGCTTCGCTCTGGAGTACAAAAGCTTAAAAAGGTTATTACAAAAGAAGAAATTATAATAATATATATAGTTCATACAAAAATGTTCTATCTAATCACAGAAAATTGAGATTAATTCCCATAGGAATGGGAATTCACAAAGGCCCGGTTGCACAAAAGCTGGTTAAATATTAATCCTGATTAATTTCACTTCACGTGAACCAAATCAGAGAAGACCATTTCAAAAAGATGGTTCTACTGGAATTAATCAGGATTAAAAGTAGCCCGGCTTTTTTGCAACCGAAACTGAGTACCTGATTGAATGATTACAAAAGTTCAACAGCTGAATCATAATTTCGACACAGTCCCACACACATGAACTCGCTCACTCACTTCCATCATGAATAGACGACGAAATAATTAATATCAGCTGTTTTTCCAAGGATGAATAATAATTATCCTTTTAATGTCCTTAAGCGAGTTTTCCCAGGGATGAGACCTAGTACAATCGAATCTTTATATCATAAACCTACTATGTTCTGAATTTCGTCAGAATCGTTAGAGCCGTTTTCGAAATCCGGTGAAATACAAACATATAAATAGAAATTGCTCGTGCAATAGTATAGGATAGAAGCTTCGATAGCGGGACGATTTCTTTTATTGAAAAAATATTATGTAGAAATTGTGATGTGATGAATTTTCAAAAAAATTATAGTGGGCCTAGATTTCTGAATGAATTGATAGAGGAAACTTTTGGAATAGAATAAGCAGTAATGAAAATTGAAGCAGTAATGATCATTTGATATTAAGAATGATCACGTTTCACGGATACTTCCAGAGTTTCCCTGTGATAGTGTCGAAATGAATTCACATTCAAATTTGAACAATATTCCAAAAGAGACTTGAAAAAAATGGATCTGAACGTTCTTTTTTCCCAAAATAGATTAGTGTCTAAAATCTTGAAAAAGTCATAGCGCGATTGACGATCAAAGTAGTGTTCAGTTGGAACACGGCACCAAGAACTAATAACAAAACTAAAGGCCCAGTTTTGTAACCAATATTTTAGTGAAAATTATAATAACATCAATCACAAAATGAGTTCAGTTGGAACTTCTCCAACAATGGCTGAGGTCAGTGAGGAACTGAAAGAAGGAGGAATACAGTAGCTCGAATTTGGAAAAAAGCTTTGGCTTCGCTGTGAAGAGATTTCATGACCCTACAACTAGAGTTAATGATCGATTGCATATAAACAGAACGCTCCTTCAACATTTTGGATGAATTAATTCAAGCAGTTTCTGTTCTGTAGAAATGTGTTGGGCCAATTGTGCCTAGTAAAACTGAATATCATATTTATTGAAATGATGAATCTGTAACATATACACTACTGTATTTTGAAAAATTTTATACTTTCATTGCGTATTCCATATTGAATTAAGCCTAATATAAAATCATAGATAGGATAATTAATTGACCAATAAAGATCATAAAAATTGAGATTTTCTAGGTTTAAAAAATGTTTCACAAATTTCTTTACCAGCTGCAATGGAACAGGAGAAAAATAGCCATGAGATTGGAAGAGATAATAATTATGAAAATTATTCCATGTCTGATAATGTGAAGAAACTCAGTTATCTCATACAAAAAAGTCAATTTTTACCAAAGTCTTTGTAAAATATTTCGGGTCAGCAGTTTAAGATTATCCGTATACGTTTCAGATGCACAAAAATTCTGCCTTTAACTTTATCTTGCGTTAATTGCTGGCGAAGATAGCCTAGTAGTTTGATTCCATTCATGGATCAACTAACATTTGTTTAATATGGGAATACTGTAGGAGTAAATTTCAAAGATTTCCAAAATAGAAATTCAGAAAAACTTTCGCATGAAACATTGAAGAGTTAGTAGACTAGAAGAGAATTATTAATGAAAGATTCTGATTAAAATTAGCTCAGTTCGAGTATCGTTTCTTATAGCAACAAAAAGCAGCAACGAACAGGTGCGATTGGTTGCTATTAGTACTTTTGGATGAGATACGGTAGGTTGTTGGTACAACGATTCGGTACCAGCGACCAAAGACATACTTGAACAAGTTCGATCTTAAGAAACGTCCAGGAATTCATTATTATCAACAATGATTTTTTATGTTTTCGACACATTTTCAATTTGTTTCTGCCAACATATACAATATTCCTGCCAAGTAATTTCTGTATTTATTCCAGAGGAAGTTCTTAATTCAGATAGAATTCAAGAAGTGCAATTGGTTAGTTGACTTGGAATTTGAAAAAATAATATATATTGACAAAAAAGTTACTCAGTTTTCACCACGTAATTGAATACACATTTTTGCTGTAGGCAGAAGTAAGGATTCAACTACCTTATATAAAAAACAAGTACCGACCAAAACTCAGAAGTATTGCGGATAACGATTGAATGAAGATGCAAGTACATCATAAATACATTTGGCATTGAAATTTAGAAGATGCATAGTAGAAGAGCACGAATTATTGTCTATTCCAATAGTCTAATTGCCTACGTCAAACTATGTGTTGCAATAACTAAGCGTGGGTACATTTTATTGCTGCATCCGTCTAGTTACTCAAGATTTCTTAATAACAAGGTATATGATCTTAATTTCAAGATCAACAAAATAGGCTAACAAAAAATAATATTTGTTTAATGATTTAATCAGAAGCCCGATTCCCAGGGCTAACAGCAGTTATGGAGAGACGTTCGTAGAAAGGGTGAAATGCGATTGCACGATTATTTTGAAGACAACAAAGTCAAATACAAGTATCAGTTTGCATTTTCCTTAGTAAACCATCACATCACAACTAGTTTCTTCAAACACAGCTCGTAAAAAATTCATTTTAAAATATTATATGAAATAAATTTAAATCTATATCTATTTTTTCTTAGGTATTTTTTCATTGTAATTTTTGAAGCCCGATCTGTAGGCTACTTAAATCAAAAGATATTCAAAAATCTACGGATTGATTTTGATAACCATCTCCATATTGCTGACTGTGAATTCATTCACCCATCTCTGTTCATACTTGAGAAGAAAGCACTCACTGTTTTCCAGCAGTTTAGATTTACGAGGAGACCTGTTGAGTGGAAACGCATTCTCTTCCACGGTGAACCATTAAAGCGTCGCTGCTGTTTTATTTGTGTAAACATAGTAGGCTAGTTACATAGTGCAGGCACCACTTCCCAACTTGATATCATCCATGCTACTAGTGAGTCCCCCGGGCTGAAAAACTCGCTTGCCAACTACAAAATTTGGGAACCTAATATTCCTGGTCTGGTATTTTCTTTGATACCAATACTTCATTCTTCTAATCAATTGCACTTTCCAATAATTTTTCAGCGGTCAAAGTTTGACGCCACACTCCGCTCTGCGAATAGACGCTTCCAGTGTGTTTTAGCTTATTACTTAACATGATATTGTTCACGACGCTCCTCAACACCACGCCATGCTCCGCTCCGCTTTCAGAGTGGTTGTACCCTTACTGTACTATTCCTGGTGTGTTGATTTAAAATTCCCTATCCTGTTGTATTCAAGGAAACTTCATTTACGTGATTAGATTTAAATATGTTTGCCCAATAATTAGTTTCGATTGGTGAACAGGTGTTTATTCTAAACGTAATCGATTTATAAAAAAATTGAGCCACATGAGGCAAAGAAGATTGTACTATATAACATATTACTAATGCTTCACCTCAATGAGGACTTTTCAAGCGATTTACAACTTAAACAGGAAGTAAGCTTGAATGAAGTAAATAATCAAATGAATGGTAATTAAAATTGAAAACAACAAATGCCCGATAAATGGGACGAAAGAGCATCATTAATGCTCTAAAAACACTCAACTGTTGAGTAGTTGTAAAAGAGTATCATATCCTATCGGTTGAATATCTGTGTGAATGTCACGTTGGGATAATGTTACACGAAACCCACTAGTTAGCCTTGATTTGTTCGGTTCTCAGCACTGGTGAATCGCAAAGCATATTATATACGAGGTCTATACAAATTAATAAAAACAATATGAAAACTTGTAGTACCCTTTATTGAAAACTTTGAAATATTTTAATGACTAGTTTCGACTATAGGTTGTTTTCAAGTTACAATGATCGAAACTAGTCGTTGAAATATTTTAAAGTTTTCAATAAAAAGTACTACAAGTTTTTATATTGTTTTTATTAATTTGAACAAATTAGCTACAAAAGTAGCCCATAATTATTAGTGAAGTGATTTTATGAAGAGGTCTATACAATATAAATTCCCTACTTACAGTGATAATATGATAAATCAGCTTATTAAGGGTTCTATAGATGGGTTATTCTTCTTTTACTTCTTCTTCTTTGTCTTTTACTACTACTACTACTACTTCTCGTTCTCGTTCTCCTCCTCCTCTATTCTAAGATATTTTGATAACTGTTCACCCAAAATCAAGCAACCACCCATTCATTCCTCCTCTGTCATACATATTACATAGGCCTGTATACGAATTCCTTACTCAGAGTAATAAAAATATTATGAATGAAAATTCAGGGTTCTCAGAAAGGTTGTTTATAGCAATTCAATCCCCTTTTCCTCATCTATGACTTTTAAAGCAACCCCTTCTCAGTTAACCAATACCTCTTTCTCAACTTGTCGAGTACTTATTCCTTCTCAATGGATGCCTTCTAATTCAAAATAAAAATGAAAGTCACCATCACCATATTTCCCAAGAAAACTGTTATATACAGGAATATTGTTATAAACTTATAACTGAAATATACAGGGCAAACTTCAGAAAAATCTGAAATTCAGACGAAAGCTAGATAATTATCATCAATTAGGGATGTTTGAAAATCTACATAGTTATACAGAAATAGATTGTCTGCCTAAAAATAGGCAAGTATGATTACATTACAGGTATTTGTGTAAAAAATTGTTTTAATAATAAATTAAAAATAATTAACAAGATCACTCCTCTCTGCTTTTCATTTTTCAAGCTTTGATTTGTGGTTTGATAATAATTTTCATTGAAAGATTCCAACATGAAAAAAGCAAAATTAAAAAAAATCTAGTTCCTCATTTCCATAACAGCTCTTCGGTACTAAATGGCGGTTGTCAAAAAATGTGAAAACCAGTTTTGGAAGCCACGTACAAGCTGAGTGAATAAAACTTACGGGAACTGATGTAGGCTATAATAAAAGGTGAGAAGAAAAGATCTGCCAATTACTAGAGGGAGAATTCTAAACGAATCGTGGGCCCACCAAAATTCCAAGAGAACAGGACTTAGTTTCTCCTTTAGAAGCAGACAGCAGAAGTAGACATTACATCTCATCCTACCTTACCGCATCAATTATTTCAAGCATTTACAAAATAATGCATGGTGAACTGATTGGAATCAGGAGTGCTTGGAGATAGTAAACATTTGTAATACAAGTTGAATATAACTAGAAAAGGAAAAAAAGGTAGTCACCCCATATCCTAATAGCTAGCTTTCAAGTAAGAAGTCACCATAGTGGTATTTTTGTGGTTGGGACATTGGCGCACATACCAATCTAATGTTATGGTATTCTTTTAGTACTGTACTAAAAATGAATGCTGAGTACTCACACCTCAGAAGTTCACGTACTTCAAGTGACCTTGAGGGAGCATATTAGTGAAGCGGCTTTTGGTGGGACCTTCACCTATATTAATAGGCAATAACATTATAGGTTTACGTTAAAATAAATGCTACCTCTGAAAGGAAGTTTAACTTCTATTACCGGTCATTGCCTATTCATCAAATGAGATAGAAAAATTGTTAATTATTTATTATCAGCTTACCAGCTAACAAGTAGGAAGTAGACTCATGATGGTCTACAGTCTACAAACATGCATATGCTTCTATATTTTTTGTAGTAGTTGATCAAAACAAAAGTAGATAACCATCAGTTGAATGGATAAGAATCAATAAGAAAATCAGTATTATAATACAGACACATCCTGAAAAAACCGTTAATAGCTTTTATCTGAGTGTATTCTCCATATAGAAGAATACTGTGTTTTTCTTTAGGGCTACTCTTGAATATAAATAAAAATAGGAATCCAAGTACCCTTTTAAAATTGTTAAGTCACAATATGTTTCGGCTATATGATGCCTAAACAATGGTACCTACTTAAAATGGTACTTAGATTTCTATTTTTATTTATAGAAGGATACGGTTATAACAATTAGAATAGGCTACATGAGATTAATGATTAATGATGACAATCATTATTATGAATGATTCATCAGAATTTGAATAAATGCAGTATCTAATTTCAACAGTAAGTTAGTACTGTACAACATGATGGCCTTTCAGCTACTATTCTTTTGCTCAAAGTGCTACCGTAATTAATTGACCGAGCGAAGTGAGGTCTAAGATTCAAGTCGACGGTTTGGCATTTCCCTTAATGTTTAAATGTTTATATGTTGCATTTACGGCGAAACGCGGTAATAGATTTTTATGAAATTTGACAGGTATGTTCCTTTTTTAATTGCGCGTCGACGTATATACAAGGTTTTTGGAAATTTTGCATTTCAAGGATACCGTAATATAAAAGGAAAAAGGAGCCTCCTTAATTTGCCAATATTAGAGTAAAAATCAGACTATAGAATTATTCATCATGAATCAGCTGACAAGTGATTACATAGATGATGTGTGGAGAAGCCAGTCTATTGCTCTATTTCCATAAGGTCTATAGTTTCAATCAGGTACTTGTGGATGAGAATACTGCGTGAGGTCTACTGTTCACAAAACTACTAGTTATTCAGTCATGAGAGAGTGATAACATGATAGCGCAATATGAGATGAGAGTGATAGTAGTTTGTTATAATACCGGATCCGGCTATAGTGAGGTCCACGTTATAATGGCAGTGGATAAAGATAGAAAAATAGCGATGCCGATTCTCTGAATTGATTAATTATATTTCTACACTGTCAAAAACATAGTTGACATCGTTGTGGACCTAGAAATGGATAGTACCACCGGCTTTGTTGAATGATAGACAAGGATAGCAAAACCAAAGTTGATCAAATACTGTCATTATAACGTGGACCTCACTATACCAGCTGGAGTTTGACCTACCTACCTTATCAAGCCGCGAAGCCGGACAAGTATTGAAATTTGTAATACGCTAAATAGACAATTATTATCAAACTGATTTGATCAGTAATATCTGGTATTTCGAATATTTTTATTGGCATTATCATACACAATTGATAAAAATATATTGATATATTATCAATTGATAAGGCTATAAGAAATTTAAAAAATCCTTTTTTTAGCACCTCATTATAGCCTAACTTAACTCAAGTAAAAGTTAGTCATAAATTTCATGATACATTTTCTGAGCAATTGTACAACAATGTGTAACTTTGAGCATAAATAATGAAATGGGTGGAGCTCCATGAACCGGTGAAATGCAATAAACGTCAGCAAGGCGAACCGGAGAGCTATAGGTAATCTTTTTTGAACGGTATTTTTTATTCAAATACAGTAACTCACTGACAAATATTATGGATAGAGGTGAGGGAAGCTGTAATGAAGCATTCCAAAGAAACAGGTGTTCGATTCGGCAAAAATATGTAGGAAAGCAGGATGAGATTGGAGAGGTAATGATGGTGAATGGAGGGAAATCTCTTGCTAAATTTACTCACTTGAGTTTATTGGTCTCCATGTTTGCAATCTCGGAAGCGAAATCTGTGAATGAAGAGATGTAGTCGAGTGCGAAGGATGCTGGACCGAGTTCGCGGCCAAGGCCTGTCCGATGAAAACCCAAACCCGCTACCACCACCACTACTCGACTGGGCAATCGAATAGAAGGAGATGAAATACAAACAGCAATGGAGTAGAGTGAAAGAGCGAATGACAATGAGTGTGAGCAGCGAGCTTGACAAAGGGCACACACTCACTGCCCGGCCACCTCGATCGACTCTTCGACTGACGCGAAAACGCGCACGCGAACAATCAACCCAAACTCAGTCTTGCCATCTGTTTACCAGCTTGCTGCTATTGCCAACCTTGCGCATCGGAATTATCCTATTTTGCCCGTGACTGGAGCTCTGATGCTGCAGATTTTAAAATTTATGGGAGATATTTTTGAGCCCTATTATGCTCCCAATAAAGCGGAATAGTTTGCAAAGTTTGATCACAGATGGTGATTAATTCAATTGTGATAGCTAATAATAAGCTATTATAATTAATAATAATAATTATTATTAATTATAATATTAAATAACTGTTGACAGTCATTATTGATTTAAACCTATCCATTTACTTTCGGAGAAAGTAAATAGTAGAAAAATGCAAGAATATAAAAATATGTCTTTGGTTATAGCTTGAACAGTGGCTTTATGTTGGTTGGTTATGTTGGTTATGTTAGTAGTCCCTTCACAGGAAAGTCCCATCTAGCCTGAATATAATATTTAATTTTAGCCGTTAACGCACCTTACCACAGAAAACAACATAATACAGTATAGAAAGTTTCTTTGTTGTAGTTCTGACACTGTGTTACTTTTAATATTTGAAAAATCTGGTGTGGCGCACACACTACTTTCCTTGCCGTTATGGAAATTGATCACGTGACGCTAGTGTTCACGCGCATAAGAGTCTACTATTCAAAGATTTGAGCCAGCTGGTGACAGGATAATAACGCTGGAGACACACGATGTGTGCTATCTCTTCATAGTGAATGATTTAATAGAATCAACAGTTGCCAACAGTTTGCAATTGAATAATCACATTTTCTCGAATTTCGAGCTTATTTTCAATTTTAGGTGAAAATGTTACTGAACATTAATTGTAGAGATTCTCATGCTCAATCTTTTCCACTTGAATTTTTTTGTTTAAATTGTATCTGAAGCCTGATAATTGGGAATCTAAAATAAAACTTTGCATAGATGAGGCGGAGCTCCTGAAATTTTTACAGATATGAGACTTGTGGCAGTTGATACAGCTTATCAATGACTATTTCAGGTATAAATTTAATCAAAATCGTTGAAGCCGTTTTTGAGAAAATCGCGAAAAACCCTGTTTTTGACAACATTTTCGTCATTTTAGCCGCCATCTTGAATTGTATTTGATCGAAATTGTTCGTGTCGGATCCTTATACTGTGAGGACCTTAAGATCCAAGTCATTCCGTTAATTGTGACATGAGATATCGTGTACACAGACGCACATACACTCATACACACACACACACACACACCACACACACACACACACACACACACACACCAATACCCAAAAACCACTTTTTTGGACTCAGGGGACCTTGGGACCTTGAAACGTATAGAAATTTACAAATTGGGGTACCTTAATTAAGACTTTATCAGAACAAATGTTAGTCCGAACTTGCCATTCTACAAAAATAAACTATTATATTTTGATCTAGCAAAATATTTCTTTTTTTTCGAAGAATTTGAAGACTAATCTCTTCAATATCAATATGAGTAAATTCATATTATATTGAATGAAAAAGACTGAGAAATTGTCAAAAACCACAGATTTATTGATACTCTTATTGAACTCGGAGTTTCTCAGAGATTGACAATGGTGTAATAACCGAAACCGGTCTTTCTAAGTATCAATAAATCTGTGGTTTTTGACAGTTTCTTAGTCTTTTTCATTCAATATGAATAATTACGACAATATCAACTTCTCAACACAAAAAGTCATATTATAGGCCTATTCATTGAATATCATGAAATATTCAAACAATATTTTCTTATTGTTTGGATGTTGGTGTCCAATTCAATCCAAGTTAACCAATACAAATCAGAACTCATTCAAGATTATCCTCGTGGATAAAGTGGTATTTCGCCTGGATCTATTTCATGGTAACATAGGTGTTGCTTGAATTTATAAATTCTCAGGAAGCTCTATAACAAAAATAATTTCAGAATAATCTCGATTTTACCATTAGTTACTTTTATCGACGGCAATCCATGTTTATTTATTCATTTGTGGATACAATTATTACAAATCATCATAATAAAGTAAACATTACAAAATTACAATCAATCCCATACAGATGTCCTTTCGCAATGCATTTTGAAAACTATACTATAATGTGAACATTATGCAAAAACTTGAAACATCAAAACACGGTTTTCGATGCTGGTGGAATCAACATTGAAATAAACTTGTAGGAAATTTATCTAGCTTAATTTTTGTTTAGTTAGTCATGCTGAAATGCATTGTTTCCAAGATACAATGTAAGCCAGAAATGAAAAAACGCAACTTTCAAACCACCATCATCCCTTAAAAACAAGGGGTAGGGATGAGGACTTTTGATATGTTTAGCTTCTAAGTAGTCCAAACAAAGCTGCGAAGTCAAATATTGTATTACAAACGTTCCCTCCAAGTTTCTCTGTCAATTAATCTATTGTTGTTAAACTGAAGATTTTACACTCAACACTATAACGTCTGCAGCAATCGTAGGGAGATGCGTAATATAATAGAATAATACATTAAATTGGACAGAATATGATGCTCTATCAGCTCATGATCAGCACGGTTTTTTGCAATCAATCTTCAGAAAGTTATAAGGCCAAAAAGATGAAAAACTCGGAGCCAGAAGGGTTTCCCTTCAAATTGTGACAACTTCAAGAGCTCATATCTAGAGAACTATGAAAGATATGGAAAAATGTTACAGATGAAACTTGTAGGCTAGTTTGTATGCTTCGATTTTGTATTCGACAAAAATCTCCAAAAGAAGCATATTGTTCGAGATATATGCAAAAAACCAAAATATGGTACTTTCAAACCACCCCACCCCCTTAGAACAGTGGTTAGGGGTGAGGACTCTTGATATGTTTACCCCCTAACTAACCTTAAAAGAGCTGCGGGGTCAAAAATTGTGTTCTAAACTTTTCCCTCTATAATCTTTTGTTGACTGGACGAAATGTAACACTTTGCTCAAGTGGTCATAGATAAAATAGTGCGTATAGAACAGTTTTATGTGGTCTTTAAAGCACTCGTGAAATGTTTAAGTGATGCTTAACTGTACATCTAACATCCAACTCGTGCTTTAGAGACCCTTATTAGACCCCTCCCTCTTGGTTATGTCGAGTGAGTAAATGTGTGTTTAGTTCGGCTCCATCTTCTAATAGATATTTCGTAGGGTTATACCGTTCAATTCACTTCAAATTATACATCAAATTATCCAGTTTCTCGAGCTAAATTCAATAGTGAAATTATATTTTTGATTAACTCACACTCTTTTTATTTATCTTGAATAAACATTCCTAATTCTTCAGTTCACCTTCTCGCCTATAAAAGTGTAAATCCACCTAATAGTACACGATGGGTCGACCAAACAGAGGCACGCTGAAGAATGAGGTCAATGCTCCGAAGCCAGCTATTTCTGGAGCATTGTCCGAAGAGACCCTCCTCATTATTCGACAGCAAATTGAAGAGTCTGTCCACAGTGCTGTTTCAATGGCTGTGAAGTCTATTTTTGAGGAACTTCAGGCATTGAAGGAGGAGAACAAACAGCTGCACGATAGAATTCGTGAGCTGGAGGTGTCTTGTCACCTGAAGGTCGACGACCTCGAGCAATATGGGCGCCGACATTCTATACATATTTTTGGGATCCTGGAGAGCGACAAAGAAGACACGGACCTGCTGGCGCTCGATGTCTTCAACAAGAAGCTGAACATGCCCATGACTCTGGTGGATGTCAACCGCTCACATCGCTTTGGAAGGCATCAACCACCTCAACAAGGGCAAGCTAAACCCAAGGACCGACCCATCATAGTTTGACTCTGCAGCTACCGGACCAGGAAGATGATCTACGACTCTAAGAGGAAGCTGAAGGGTTCTGGCGTCACCATTCGCGAGGATCTGACTGTGGAATGTCTCAAGATCCTCAATGCTGCGGCCGACCGTCATGGGCACAGGAATGTCTGGTCATCTGATGGGAGGATTAAGATCTCTATCGGCGAGGGAGGATCCAAGAGGGTCCACACAGTCTAGAGGATGACCGACCTTCAAAAAATAAAGGTAAATCAAATCATTTCAGGATTCGATGACTAAGGTGCCCTTCACTACAATAAAAGGAAATTCGTATTAATAGATTTCACAGTAGATATACCTTGGCATTTTTCATGAGCTGTCTTTCTGTTCTATAAATGAATCTTTCCACTACTATTTATGAATGTATACAAGGCAATTATTTCAAACGGAAGAGATCCACATTTGTTAATGCTGATTAATAATTTATCTTGATATTAATTTCCAAAACTATGTTCAATGCATCAACTACTTTACTCCAGAGGGTACTAAGAAAATCATTATCTCTATTCTTACTAATAATTACATCTCTTACCAAAATTATTTCCATAATTAATAATTTTCGAAATGCTGAATTTCAAATAAATTGGATTATTAACATACGTTATAGATATAGATGAAATCTATAGGTATAGATAGTAATCTCTTCTATATTAGGTGTACATAATGATATCTTCTACTATTGCCACAGCTCGAACAATAGAAGCTAATGTGTGAAGAGTTATTGATAGAACAGAGGGGTGGGTAGTCTGTTCATATGCTTATAAAGGGGCTGTGTTTCATTTAACGTTATCTTAGACATTCATCACTAAAATATTACAGTACTCAATTTACTACTTTTATCGTTATTGCAACTCCCAATAGTTGGTTACACTTCTAATACTATATAAAACTATTCAAATTTCGCCGTTCAATCGTATTTAAAACTCATCTAAAATAATCTAGCTCTTTCTCAAGTGTCTCCTCTACTTCTTATTTTTCTTTCTCATTTCTCTTCTTAATCTTATAGTTATTATAAACTGTATTATAGTTATTTAGACTGTGTATTCCAAATTAAGGTTTGAAGCAGTTTTGAGCAAATGCCTGTTGTTTTTACCTGAATTGTATTTGCATATGAATAAATAAATAAATTATGATTACTAGAATATTGTTGTAATCTTGCAATGTGATTTTTGTGACTTGTGACTTTTGCAATGATGATTATTATTCTTTTCTATTCTTCTTTGTCTTCTTCCTCTTCTTCTTCTCCTTCCCTTTCTTTTTCTTTTCTTCTTCTTCTTCTTTCCTTGATTAATCCAAGTACACAATACGATGTTCTGTTTCTTATTCTATAGTTCAGTTTCATAAGCTCTTCTCAATTATGCACATTCCTTCTTTCTCTTCTCTTCTTCCCTATTATTATCATTATTTTCCCTATGATTTTCCCACTAGCTATCCAGCATGTTCAAATGTTTATTTCTCTTTCTATCTCTATTTCTCTTTCTACCTATTTTCTTTCTATCTGATTACTTTCCACTAATATCCATATTTATATTCAGTTCTTTCTCACATTAAATTGTACTTTTCCTCTTCCATTTTATGCAAATATTATTCATTATCAGTTGTATTATGTATCTTTTCTCAATTGATAACTTTCTTCAAAGATTTTTCGTTTTTCTGCTGGCTTTTTCTTCTCTTTTGCAGTTTTTAATTGATTCATTTCGCTCTATCTCCACCTTGAACACAATCTTCCACTACCGGATTCCATCTCTCTCTCTATCTCTAATTGGACTTGATTTTCCACCACTGGATTTCATCTCTCTCTGTCTCCACTTGGACTCGATCTTTCACTACTGGATTCCTACTCGCACAATCTTCACTTTGACTCGATCTTCCACTACTGGATACCTTCTCGCTCTACCTCCACTCGGATTCGATTCTTCCACTACTGGATACCTACTCACTCTATCTCAACTTGGACTAGATCTCCCACTACCAGTTCTTCCTCAATCTTCATCTTATTCACCATTAGGATTATTCATCACCGTAACTCCACAGATCACAACATCTACATCTTATTGATGTGTTCAGTGAATTTTTTGAACTAGTGATTTTAAAATAGTGAAGGGAGCCGAACTGTCAAGGCATACAGGATGCACTCGAATCAAGAGACTTTTTCATTTAGGTTAAGTTTTATCAGTTTCATCCCCATTTTCCCCATCATGTGTCGTTCTGAGGTCGGTTCACGATTGGTCTGCTGCTTCCATGATGCCTCTCACTGACACGTCAGCTCGCTCACCCTCAAGTAGGTATGATTATTTCAATAATAGTAATAATGACGCAGGTATGTTTCTAGCAAATAAGCTCCACTCTTCCAAAAAACTTTTCAAGGCTGCTCACCTTAACGTCCAATCCCTCAGCTGCCACATTGATGAACTCAGAGCAATCTTCCGTTTTCAGGACTTCAATATAATTGGAATTTCTGAATCATTTTTGAAGCCTAGTATTTCATCAAATTTTGTTGCATTACCTGGATATAATCTTTTCCAGAATGATAGATTAAATAAAGCTTGTGGGGGTGTAGCAATTTATGTGAAAGATGGTATCAAAACAAAAGTTTTAATCACATCTAAACAAGAGTATTGTTCCAGACCAGAGTTTATGCTACTTGAATTATCCTCATCTAGTACTGATAAATTACTCGTTGGTATCTGTTATCGCCCACCAAAAATAGGTCATTTTACAGATTTCGAAAGTGCCTTGCTTTCTCTTATTCCTTGTTATAGCCGTATACTAGTTATGGGGGATATGAACACCGACTTGAACATGACAAATCGTAACTTTGACTACTTTCAACTGACTACTATTTTCCAATGCCTAAACATGACTATTTTACCTCTCGATCCAACTCATCATACTAATGAATCTGACACACTCATTGACCTTCTCATTGTAAGTGATCCTAACGAGGTTGTTCAAGCAGGCCAAATCCCAGTCCCAGCTATTTCTGGACATGATTTGATCTACTGTGTTCTTTCCCATAAGATACCTAAGCCAGAACAGAAAATTATCATGACTGATGTGGCTCAGACTCCATGGCATCAAATTGAAGCATTACCCTCAGTTGATGACATGGTCAAGACTTTCGAGAATTGGACTTTGACTCTGTATGACAAACATGCACCTTATGTGACAAGGAGGATTAATAGAAAACGATGAGTACCGTGGATGACTGAAGACATACTTAATATGATGGGACATAGAGACAAAGCACATAGAAAATTTAAAAAGACATTTGACTTGGACAGTTTGATAGAGTATAGGAGCCTTAGAAATAGAGTTAAACAGGAATTACGGAACTCAAAGATTAGGTACTTGAATTCGTTTATGACAAACAATAGACAAGACTCTAAATCACTTTGGCAGGGAATAAAAGAATTCGGGCTTGGCAAACAGAAATCGAATCCACAAATTGACTTACCATTGAACAATATAAATGACCATTTCGTTTCACACTCTAACCAACGCGACAAAGTTGTCATTGCTAATCATATTGATGATCTTGAAGAGCAGGTTACAAACTTAGATTTACCAATTACTGATCAATTTCATTTCCATCCAATCTCAGAAGAAGACACTTTCAGAGCAATTCAACGTATTCATAGTAATGCTACGGGTGTAGACAAAATTCCTATTAAATTTATCAAGAATATGTTATTTGCTGTTTTACCAACCATTACATATATTTCCAACAAGTCACTTGAAAAAGGCATTTTCCCTGAAAACTGGAAGTTTGCTCTGGTTCGCCCTCTAAATAAAGTTCCATCACCCAATAAAGTTGAGGATTTAAGACCAATCAGTATTCTACCTGCATTGTCCGAAGTGCTAGAAAGACTCATTCATGCTCAAGTTGTAAAATTTCTAGACAACAATAGTAAGCTTCATAACTTTCAATCAGGCTTTAGAAAATTCTATTCAACTGAGACAGCTCTGCTTCGTGTCACTGATGATATAAGGTTAGCTATGGACCAAAGAAAATGCACCATCCTCACCCTATTTGATTTTTCTAAAGCATTCGATACTGTTGATCATACAGTCCTTCTGAATAAGTTGGCTATTCTTGATTTCAGTCACAACTCGTTAGTTTGGTTTAAATCCTATCTATTGAGTAGGAAACAATGTGTATCTGTTGGTGACAATAAGTTGACTTGGAAAAACGTTATGCATGGAGTACCACAAGGTTCAATTTTAGGCCCTCTCCTCTTCACTTTGTATGCTAATGACCTTTCTTCCATTATCAAATTCTCCAGTTTCCATACTTATGCAGACGACCTTCAAATATATTTAAGCTGTCCCATAACAAAAATTAATGAAACTGTTGGAATAATGAATCAGGATATCAATTCGATAGTGGAATGGACAAAGAAAAATGGCCATAAGCTTAATCCCATCAAAACACAACCCATTATAATTGGATATTCTTGTCTTATAAACAATATTGACCTTGAATCGATTCACAAAATTAGTGTAGACGGTAATGACATTCCTTACTGTAGCTCAGTTAAAAATTTAGGCATTATTATGAAAAATACTCTTGACTGGTCAGAACAAGTGAACAAAACTTTTAAAAAGGTATTCTCAGCCATGCATGCATTGAAGAAAATGCACGATATTCTCCCTAGAAACATTAAATTATTATTGGTTCAATCTCTCATCTTCCCACATTTCATGTATTGTAATTCTGTTCTTAACGATATGCAAGTCACTCTGAATGATAAACTACAGTGTTGCCAAAATTATTGTCTACGTTTTGTCTACTCTCTCCAACGCCATGATCATATCACCCCAGCCCACATTGCTAGTTCAACATTAAAGCTTCCCGATCAAAAGCTTTTTCGAATAGTCAAGCTTGTTAGAGATATCTTGAAATACAGTAATCCGAACTATTTTAAAGATGATTTCAAATTTGTCTCTGAAGGTAGGAGGATAGATGCTTTACATACTAGAACCGGAGAAAGTACTTCAAGGATACCCAATCATCGAACTACTATTTTCACAAAATCCTTCTTAGTCAGTGCCTGTCGTGCATGGAATGCACTTCCTGTTTCTATCAGGTCCATCGAGAGCCAAGCGAGCTTCATCCTGACTTTAAAAAAACATCTTTTGGAACAAATGACTGAAACTGTCCGGCCCTAGAACGATCACATGACAACCATCCCCCACCCATCCAACAAATACAAACCTTTAAACCTGTTTTAGAATGAATTGTATATATATATATATAATATATATATATATATATATATATATATATATATAATATATATATATATTATATAAACTCATGTTTTTTCTAATTATCCACCACATACTGCTGTATATTACTGAAAGTTGATTACCCTGATCTACTTCCAGCCTACTTCATTTTATTAATCAATAATTTGATCTTATCTACCTATATAATTATTTTACTCTATCAATTTTCTGTTTTTTTTCCTCTTAAATATTTATATTAATTAAAACTTTCACAAAATTTCCATTAATAAATAAATCCTTAGTTTAATTAATTAAATTAACGTTTTGGTAGAGAGTTAGTGGGGAGGATATTTTTAATATTCTTTCCGAAGAATGGACATTGATATGTCCAAACCTCCGCCAATTTATGTAGATGCATAACAATATAATTATCCATAGTTATTATATTACAAATTACTTTTCATATCATATACAGTTCAATAATTATTTTCTTAGTCTATATTATGTAAATTCATCTATAATTTTGCTGTATTGTGAGCTATTGTATATAAGTGTATAAGCCAGTATATATTGTAATCTACATAAATAAAGTACTCAATCAATCAATCAATCAATTATAGAACTGTTGAATAAACTACTATTAGTTAGATTGATCAATTTTTGTGATTGTAATGCAACGTAACACTAATCAATATCAATTTATTAATAATAATTATTGATCAAGGATCACAATAAAGTTTGCAGTCATGATTGGAAAAATCCTGTTTCAGATTCGATTTAGCCTTAATTTCTTATTTCTAGAATAAGGAAAACATTTTATAAATACAAAGGCCCGGTTGCACAAAAGCCGGTTCAATTTTAAACGTAATTAATTTCACGAGAACCAGAGAGGACATTTTTGAAAAGTTGACTTCTCTGATTGGTTCTCGTGGAATTAATCACAGTTAAAATTTAAGCGACTTTTGTGTAACCGGCACATAAAATGTCAGAGTGTATCTACCAGCATTAAAGTAGGAGAATACAGGTGTACGAGACAATAAGAATTTCCAATTTATTCACAAACATCATCGTAGAATATCATCGACATCAATTTTTGGCATAAAGTCTAACGACTTTGCCAAGTCTTTTATATCACAGCAATAGGAGTATCCTTTTTTAATATTGGTTGGATTCCATGTTAACCAGTCCAACTCATCACAGATATCATCACAGATCACGTAGTTTTCTTCCTGGATTTCTTCCAGGGTGACATAGGGGTTATTTACTGTAACAAAAGCCACACCTGTTTTAGTAGCTGGATTAACAACTGCTTTAATGTAGAGTTTGGGAACGGGAATCAAGCCATTGTTGTTTTCATCAAAGTAGAGGTAGAGAGGCTGGTAGATTCCATCTGCATCAGGTAATACGGCTACACCGTGAGGGATGGTGTAGATGAGAACTTCCAGTTTATTGTTGATGATGTAGTTGCGAACATTATCTTCAAGTGCAGCCCAATTTCCAGCGTTGATGATTTGCCATTGAGGCGCCACATTGATGTAGTAGAATGTAGCCATCTGTTCAGCTCCATAGACAAAGTCAGCTTTGGCTGTTAAATGTCCTCTTGCTAGATAGTAGTTTTTGTCATCTTTAATGTAAGTACTAGCTAAATTTTCCGATCCCAGAATCTTGGCTAACGTTTCTCGTTGTTTCTTTCTCGAGTATAGTTTCCAAATTTCAATGTCGCCGTAGAATTTTCCGGCGATGAAATTCATCCTGGGAAATCCGACTTGCCTACCAGCGATTCTGTAGCTGGCTTGATACAGCGAGTAATTAGCCGTCAATACGGTTTCATCGAAACAAATATCAATCAAACTGATGAAATTCTGTTTGACTTGGAACCCTATCTGGATGTGATTCATTTGCCCCTCGTTTCCACAGCGCCCCGTGGTCATTGCGGTGGTTCGCGGTAGTTTTTCACAGGATGCTGTTTGAAAATCGAAGGGTGAACCGTGGTGATCGGCTGAGATTTGCGTTCCTCGTTCACATTTTGCATGCATCACTTGTTCTTCGGTCAGTTTGAGTTTGCTTCCCGGACAGGCTAGCACGATGTCCTCGCATGGGTAGAGCAGAACAGAGTCTTCAGTCTCCGGGTAGACTATTTTTGTCATGTTTGAATTCAGAATCAAACTTTGATGCTGGCCCCAGTCCTGGTTCGTTAGCAGCATGCATCCTAAAAATAGGAGATTCATGTTATTGAATGGTTTTATACTCTATAATAATGCTACAGTTCGGTTCAAATAATAATCATTTTCGTCTGTAACCTAGCGAGTAAAATCGGCATGACGAGGTGGATGAATGTCAATTTTCTGTAGTATCCATATTGTCGAACCGAGAATGGTGAATATCATAATCTTTATTTATTACTTTAACATAGTACTGTACTATATGAAAAAATAATATATAAGGCTTGCATTTAAGAAGTGCTCCTTATCAAAGAAAAAGTTTGTGATGAGGGTCAACTGTTTCGAGTAATCTTAAATTATGTAATAACATATTTTGATATGAATCGAAATCAAACTTTGTTTGTGTTTATGAAGCCGAACTTTTCTTGCCGTTCAAGGTTCTGAGAACTTTCTTCACTCACTCACTCTCCCATCTATCTATACAGAGTGTTCAGAAAAAGGTGCCCATCAGCCAGGGCATGATTCCTCTCATCAAAAGAAGGGAAAAGGTTCTAATTAACATAGGTCCGAAAATGCTCAGTTCCCAAGTTATACAGGGTGGAAGATTTCGTCTGAATTTCTATGAGGTAAGTAAGCCATTAATTCTGAGTATTTCAATCACTTCTATTATGGACACTGGATACATCATGAACAATCAATATGTATGAAATTTATTAGCTACAGAATAAAAAACTTTCAATTGCAGTGACCTCGACTACCACAATATGAATAACCATTTGTACCAAATATAAGGAATTACTCACATTTCTCATCAACTCGTACTTTTTATTCACAAATAATATTAACAAAAAAATATAATATAAGTTATTTTGAATGACTCATGGCTAGTACTCAAGTTTGTCTTTTTCTGGCCGTGCTCCAAATAAATTTAGGTATAAGTTTGACATTGTGTTTTTGTAATCTTGTTTTCTATTAAGAAAGTTTTCAATGTGATTTTTGATGGCAATAAAATTTGAATTTGAAAAAAAAAATTATCAACAAACTTCTAACCAAAGAAAACCTCTGTGCTCTGTTTCTAATCGGAATGTATGAGACTCCATATTATACAGCTGATAGAAGGCGCTAACCGAACTGGCCAAGAATACAACAATGGAACACACACGTAGTGGCCTGCTCGCACTTTTGATCACCACAAAATTGATCCGATCAGCTGATTGATAAGATCATTCTAAGCTTTCCAATGATTACAACATATGTTAGAATATCATGTGTCAATAATCTCAGTTCCATATGGCGTTCACCTTACGTTCATAACCTTACTTAATAGCATCCTTTTTCATCCTTTGAAACCCTCAGAGGCAAAATATCTCAAAATCCATTCTTAGTGCGCGCCTAGCATGTTTGAAGAATATTTTTGCAAAGTTTTAAGTCTGTAGGCCAATTAGTTTGAGCTGTAGTGTGATTTTACATCAAATTTTTCAAAAAATGCCCTCTTCTGAACCCCCCTGTGCTCCTGATCGGAATTTTTCTGCATAGATCTAATTTTTTTGGTAGCTGAACCAAAAATTTTTCATGACTTTGCTGTGTAATGAGTGGTTAAAAAGTACAAATTTTTTTGGGGGCCCCAGCTTCCTCAGGGGGGAAATTTTCTGAAAATTCTTTCAAAGATGATGTCTTGGGGCTACCATAAACAATTGTGCAAAATTTCAAGTTTTTAGGCTCAGTAGTTTGGGCTGTGGTGTGATTTTAGTCTGTCGTATATACAGGGTGTTTCAGAAGTAGTGTCGAGAATTTTAGGGTATTGTACCTGGATGCTAGGAGACTACAAATGTCATATTTGAAGTCTCCAAAACTCAGCGGTTATCCTTATAGCTGCCATTTTGTTTTTTTCACTTAAAAATTTTTATCTCAAGAACGAAATGTTGTATTGATCTGAAATTTGGCATGAATATTTATGCTATAAAGACTCAACTATAAAAAATAAAAAAAATTTTTTTCGTTGAAATTTTTCAAAATGGCGGCCATTTTAAACTTTTGATGGCGAATATCTCGAAAACCGTCCATTTTACAGAAAATTTACAAGAGACAAAAAGTTAGCAAAGTTTTTCACGATTCCAATGATACCTAATTTATTAAGATTGGTCGAATAATAACAGAGAAATTAATTTTTTTCGTACTGCATGCATGACCACTTTTCACCATTTAAAGATCAATATTAATTTTTTAATTCCAGATGTATTTAAGATGATGCTTTGAAACTCGGTATGGCAAACAGATGATTTTACAATGGTTTTCAGATGATAATGTTTGTCTTGTAAAAGTATTGTTGTTTCATTAAAAGTAAAGAACCAGATGTAGTGCTTCCTATTTCTTAGTCTCACGTTTCCTAGGTCTTATTTCTATCTTAAATTCCAGTTTCAATATTTCTTACGTTGCTTCTACACAAATATTTAATTATTGTAATGGAATTTAGTTCGCTGGAGTACACCGATATTCACTTCATGTATGGAGCAGCTCTTGGCAATGCGACCGAAGCAAGAAGAATGTATGCAGCTGCATTTCCAAACCGCCGTCTCCCTTCCGACAAGGTGTTCACAAGAACTCACAATCGGCTGAGAGAAGTTGGTTCATTTGAACGGAACAGGGTAATTGCTGGTAGGCCTCGAGCAGTTCGAAATGTTGCTTTTGAAGAGGAAGTATTGCAGAAATTCGATTTCAATCCTAGAACGAGTACGAGAGCAGTTGCAAAGCAAATCAATTCAAGTGCTTCTTCTGTGTGGCGTGTACTAAACAAGGAAAGACTTCACCCCTTCCGCTTTCAAAAAGTTCACTCATTGGTTGAACGCGACTATGAGCCAAGAGTAAACTGTGCCCGTTGGTTTCTTCAGCAAGACATTATCCAACCAAATTTTCTAGAAAATGTGTTATTTACCGATGAGTCCAGCTTTACAAGAGAAGGAATCTTCAACTCTCGCAACAGTCACGTCTGGGCCTTAGACAATCCACATGAGGTCAAAGTGCGTGGTTATCAGCATAGATTTTCGCTGAATGTTTGGACGGGTATCTTAGGTAATCGCGTGATTGGACCATACATTCTTCCTAATCGTCTGAATTCTCCCACGTACATTACTTTTTTAAGAGACATACTACCAGAACTTTTGGAAGATGTGCCTCTTGAAAACAGATATAATATTTGGTTTCAACATGATGGTGCCCCTGCTCATTTCGGAAATGTTGTTACGGACTTTCTGAACATGACCTATCGTCAGCGGTGGATTGGGCGGGGTGGACCAGTACCGTGGCCCGCACGTTCACCTGACCTCAACCCTTTAGATTTTTTTTCTGGGGCCATATGAAAGACCTTGTTTACAGCACGCCAGTAGAAAACGAAGAAGACCTTGTGGCAAGAGTGGTTGCTGCAGCAGGTGCCATTCAAGATGATGAAAATGCTTTTATAGCAGTTCGACGGTCCATGATTGAAAGGTGCAGACTGTGTAATCAAGTTGAAGGACGGCATTTTGAGCAATTGCTGCATTAGTATCAGTGAACCGATTTGAGTGAAATTAATATTTTTCAATGTAAAATAAAATTTGGAGGAAAGTTATTCTTGTATATTTCTGTAATAAGAACGGTTTTCATGAAATTATAAAAAGAATTAATATTGATCTTTAAATGGTGAAAAGTGGTCATGCATGCAGTACGAAAAAAATTAATTTCTCTGTTATTCTTCGACCAATCTTAATAAATTAGGTATCATTGGAATCGTGAAAAACTTTGCTAACTTTTTTGTCTCTTGTAAATTTTCTGTAAAATGGACGGTTTTCGAGATATTCGCCATCAAAAATTTAAAATGGCCGCCATTTTGAAAAATTTCAACGAAAAAAATTTTTTTTTTTTATAGTTGAGTCTTTATAGCATAAATATTCATGCCAAATTTCAGATCAATACAACATTTCGTTCTTGAGATAAAAATTTTTAAGTGAAAAAAACAAAATGGCAGCTATAAGGATAACCGCTGAGTTTTGGACACTTCAAATATGACATTTGTAGTCTCCTAGCATCCAGGTACAATACCCTAAAATTCTCGACACTACTTCTGAAACACCCTGTATATATATATATATATATATATATATTATAAGAATAAGATAAAACAATTAGTATCAACTGCAAAAAAAGTCTGGCAGGAACGAATTTTGAACCTGGGTCCCACAGTGGTCAGACTCAACGCTCCAGGTCTCTTTGCTACCATGTGCTAGTGATATTAAGGGCAAAAAAGTAGGAACATGAATTGCTGTATCTTCAACGGCGCTGGATACAAAAAGTAACTTTTTGGATGGAGTTTGGTCTGCGGTTTTTTAAATTACAAAAAAAACTGGAGGTCTAATCAAAAATCGTTACACATACGTCTCTGCGCCTTGTTTCTTGAACTTCCATACCAAATTTCATTCAAATCAGACAAACAAACAAACAGACAAAAGCCGATTGAGTCGAAACTAGGACCTCCTCAGCTTCGCTTCGGTCAAATAGGATAAAAATATAAACAGATATACAGAAATTGCTCGCTTAATATAATGGGATAGACAAACGCAACCTCAAAAAAATAATCCTCAATTACATACAAAATGTATGAAAAATAGAGAGCTTAACAGATTTTGTGAGTGATGACAAAATGATGTTATTAGGCTTAGTAGCAATAGATCTCTTATCATTGTCATCATTGTCAGAGTTTCTCTTCTCTCTTCATGCAACCTTTCACTGTCAGAATTCATGATCAGATCTGTTATCAGTTATAGGTTCCATCTGCCTTCTTCTAGGCATTTTGCTTACCGCTGCCACCAATGTAAAGAACTGACAACTCTAAAAGCTGCGTTTACACCGGAGTTGATAGCACGAGTTATTAATAAAAAGTTATTAACTTGACTGAATCATCAAAAATGTATTTCACAACTTCTTAAAATTTCTCGTTTTTTAACAAAAAATTTCTTTTTTTATGAATTCACAAATATTTGATTTTTAAATTGTGAAGACACTTTGGATATACCAATATATTCCCATGTTGGCTGTGATATTTTATATGAAACTGGGTTTGTGGGGTGTCCAATATTGGCACTATGATCCCTAGTTTGTAAATAAATTTGCAAAAATATTAAGGCCGTCCAGCTCGCAAATATACAGGGGTTCTGACCACAGCTTTAGCTCAGTGATGAATATTTCCACAATAGTAGACCACCATAGGTTTAAGTAACTGGTAGTTAACAATTCTTACCGCTGCTCTCTTGAAGATATTAAAGAATACCAGTAAGGAAATCAAAAAGATTGTCAGTGACAGATTTACAGTAACCATATATCCAATCAAGAATAATGAAAATAAACTAATATTTTTCTAATTGAGTTCCAAAATGCTCGTCATGAATACAGGTGTGCACTCATTTATCCTTTCGAAACTCCTTATTACTTACAACGCCAGTTCTAGGCGATCTCTGGATCCTTATATGATATATTGTAGACTCACTACTATAATTATCAATAACTATTTGCCGACTGAAGAATATGACTATCATCATAGGATGATAAGTAATGGTTGCTCCAAATAAGATCAATTTTTAATGATTCATTAATTGCATAATATGCTGCACAACGAGAATGCTTGGTACCAAGACAGCTCAAACTGTATATCACGAGATGAATGAAGAATAAAAAGAATAAAGATTTCTAACACTTTGTATACTGACAAAAAACACAAATATATTCCCATAAATAAATATATCAATGTAAATAAATTTCCAATATCTCTAATATCACAGGAGTTGTTAGCATTTACAATACTGTTGGCTATAGAATATATATTTATTAATACTGATATATGAAAATTCAGGTCGATTCAAAATTTAACAAATTGGAGACTGTTCAGACTATAGATTCAATAAATATATTTCAATCAATAATTAATAATTAACAGAATAATTATTCAAATCTCAGGGATATGGATTCGTGCTATGCATGGAAATAAGCCTCCTACAGATTCCAAATATATTTATGAAAAGAGTCTTACTAAATATACTATAGTATCTGAAACGTTGTGAAATATTCAAACTTGATTCAAAATTTATATAGCGTTTGAATAACTCCCCAATTCACTAAAAGGCCTTATTTGATGAGCTTATCAAATTTATTCACTCACTTAAATGATGTTCGCTGAAGTTCTTGTAGAATAATTAATTATCTCCAGTAATTAATCAGTCGAATCCTTTTGACTGCTGGGCTAAGGTATGGTCCAGATCGTATATAATTTTTAATCAGTATTAATTATGAATGGGAATAATTAAAATTAGGAACTCTTCAACATCCACTGAGTTCACAAACAATCAAACATTAATTAAAAATACTTGAACATTTGAAAAGGGACTGGCTTGATGCTTTAAAAAAAAAAATTGAAAAAGAACCCTATCCTCATGTGCTGCTGTATTGGTCGAGATCACAAGCCAGAGTGAGATCTTCCTAGAAAAATTTTCATCTCTTCCTCCAAAATTTGTATGATTTACTAAGACGTGATAATGATTGGCTATTTAGGATTCAGGGATTTCTCAGCTTTTTGTTACACAATAAATGAATAAGTTCATGCCTAAATAAATTACATAATAGACTGCAAGAATTTCAATTAAATGAATCTTAATATATATACTGATGTGATAATGAATAGAATTATTTTCCATGTGAGCTCTGTACACTCTTGCTTTTCATATTTTCTAGATACTAATAAATATTCGAAGTAACATAATAATTACTGCTTTTCAAAATTATATAAAACTTTCTCTAACATATAATACTTTAGTCCAGTCAATATAGACATAAAAAAGGGATGTGCTTGCAATTTATATTGTAGTTCTGATTCTTTAATATATTATTTGGGTACATAAGAGAAGTCCAGAATCAATTTCTTCATGCAAAATTTCCTTGTGCTAGATACAGAGTGACCCAAAAACCTCTGTCAGATTTCGCACTATGCATTGTGTTCTTGTCCCAACTTGTCGCGTTAGTGCGCAAGTCACTTTGTCATCGGTCCACTTTCACTGTGTTTTCTGCAGTTCACGGATTACATCAGTTCTTTGTCATGCTACATTTGTACATTAATTTTATTGTACATTTTGGTATTATTTAATATTATTTTGGAGTATTTCCTACCGTGTCTAGACGTTTTTTACGCATATCTTTTTCATCGACGTGGCTATGCGTGGCTTCTTGCAGCGCGGTTCGTGCAGGCACTTTCCTGTTTCTTCTTCACACAGCAATGGCGTAACAGTTCACATCAGCTTTTTTCCGTTCTTCAATTTTCGTCGCTTTCAATTCAAAATTTTCAATTCTCAGTTTTAAATTCATGTTTATTCAACGTAGAATGTTTCTTCCAGTGCTTGATAAAGTTTCAGTATTTTCGGTTCGTTAGTTTGTGAAATATCTTCAATCATCAGTATTTGGTATGTTCCAACACGTTTCATTCGTCACGAGTGCTTCGAATTTTTATCTTCAATCAAATTTATTCACTTCTCAGTGTGAGAACTCAAATCATTTTCATATTACTGATTATGAAAATCAGTTTCCAGAACATTCAACATTCAGCAACAAGTTATATGATTGAACTGAACATTCATTTGCGGTAGGCATTTTGTGGTAGGGCTTGAGGCCCAATTTCGCATTCATTCGTTTCATTGAAGTATTCTGGTCTCGCGGGACATTATTACTGGTGTGTTGCTTGCATTCCAAGATCACACTCTCATCATTTCACGGTGCAGTCAGACGTTCTGCTCTGTATCCGTTTTTGTTAGGTTAGTCAGCTAGCTACCTAATCATTCATTGCTAGATCGAAGTATTAGCAATTTTCATGTCTACCCCGTAGATGGTGTATCAGTTTCAATCAGTTCTTTTAGTGATCTACGAACATTTGTTACATTTCATTCACCATGCCAAGCATTTGGATGGTTGTCTATTCAGACATTCACTTAGCATCAGTGTTGTGATTTTTGGCCGTAGCCAACTCAATTAACTTTGCATCTCATTCACCGTGCCTAACTTTTGGACGGTTCATTCAATTCAAATTCAGTGAATCTTCAGCTACGTTACTTTCAAGTTTATGTGTTGCATATCTCAACTGTGTCACACCGTCATTGTATCAGTCTTGTCCGTATTGCACTGACAATAGTTAACCTGACATTACCCACTCATCGCTGTGTCGCCGCCGTTCCTGTGTCGTCACCACTGAGCCATCGCTGTTGGCTATCCTGATTTGTCACCATTCCAGTCCGGAGTCTGTCGCTCGGATTGATTCTTGTCCTGCTTGCGGGTCATCCAAGTCGCCGCTCTTCATGGTTCGCCGTCCAGTCCAGCTTCGGTAGTTCGCTCTGGTCCGCTCCATTTCGTGGGTCCATCCAGGTCTCCACCATCGTCCGGTATCATCGAGAGGGTCTCGATGTACTGCCCATCCAATTCAAGATTGGATCTCATGCTCTTCATGCATTTGATAAGTATTCTGTATCAATTTTGAATCATTATCAGCATTTTTCATTATTTGTTCAATTGCCTTGTTTGTTTAATTATTATTTGACCTTTTCAGGGTTTACTTGGAATTATTTATTCTAAAGTCGCGATTCCCATTTGTAGACACAACTTTTTACCAATATTTTTGGAAGTATTGCAAGTATTTATACTTTACATTTATCATATCAGACTTATTGATCTATCATTAAGATTTAGTCTAAGCCATTGTCAATTACGTTCTTGAATACAGTGTCTGTTTCATTTCACTGTACTACCTATTTTATATTGTCTTTAAATTATTAATTACATTGAATATATGCTTTTCAATTGACGTTCAACTCATGATTATTTAGTGTACCTAATAAAACCTATCCAGAACTACAAAGGTTTTAATATGTCCTGAAAGCGTTTGTTATTACTCAACATTTAGTATTTATATTTAATTGTTCTTTATTGTCAAACTACATTTACCTTTTGTATTTTTTGCGATTACTCATTGACCTGACTTTTCTCTATTACTTATTGTCATTTGAAGGTTTATTTTCTCTTTGAATTTATGCACTAGCTCATTACGGAGCATTACATATAGTAGGTTTATAATTATTCATTAGTCACAAATTGTTTTGTTTACTAGGAATTTGGTCTTGTACCTAAATTAAATTTTCCTGTTATCAAGTCAGCATTTATCAACTGACAATCTCAATTTTTTATTATGTATTTTTTATTGTTTTGTACTCATGATCATTGAGTCAATTTATCATATTTCAACTGATTGTCTCAATTTTTTATTATGTCATTTTTATTGTTTTGTACTCCTGACTATTGAGTCAATTATTCGTATCTCGTCAGTCAACTGCCCTGTGTGGCATTTCCCAAATCTAAGACAATATGTCACGTTTCTCAAAGTATACAATAAATCTATTGAACTGTTTTACTTAAACCTTACTTTTATTTGGCGTCTTTCCCAGCTACCAGTTTTATTATAAATTATCATTCATTTTTTAGCATGTTGGATTTGTGCAGTAGTACAATAAATATACAATTCATACATCTTAACATTTTTTATTTACAAAAGCATTTCTTACAGTCCACTATTATTTCATTCAGTGGCACAAATCAAAGTAACATAATAATTACTGCTTTTCAAAATTATATAAAACTTTCTCTAACATATAATACTTTAGTCCAGTCAATATAGACATAAAAAAGGGATGTGCTTGCAATTTATATTGTAGTTCTGATTCTTTAATATATTATTTGGGTACATAAGAGAAGTCCAGAATCAATTTCTTCATGCAAAATTTCCTTGTGCTAGATACAGAGTGACCCAAAAACCTCGTATTTTTGGCTCATTTTCCAGTTTTCAGCTATTTCTGCCAAATCTCGTAATCGGACAGAAAAATTTGCTCCTACCTTTTTTTCAGACTATTATATTCTGAATGGAATAATTCAGATTCAAATTTTAGTTTCTGATCAACAATATCTTCCGATTGTTACCATTTAGATGTATAATTCAAAATCCCTCTGGGCGTATGTTTGTGCTCTACAATCTGAGATCAGGTAGACCGATCTATCTTATGAAGATTTCCAGGTACACCTGACAACAATGCTCCTTGAATTGTGAAAAACACCTCATTTTCAGCTTCAACCATCATCACCAACTACATTGTCCTCACATTGATATTTCGCACAATGACATAAGTTCATGATATTATGTTCTATGAGAATCACCCGTTAGATGCACTTCATTTCAGTATTTCCTCAACATGACATCTTCCATTTCTCGACCGAATTGGACTTATGATGCATGAATTTGGACCGCCTTGACAAGACGAGAAGAATGAAGTGTAGAACGATGGAATCTGAGCACACTGTGTCAAAAGTAATAAGTGTTTGAAATTTTTATCCTTGAGGTGTCCTTGAGCGCGCCTATCCACTGGGAAATACTGAAATGAAGTGCATCTAACGGGTGATTCTCATAGAACATAATATCATGAACTTATGTCATTGTGCGAAATATCAATGTGAGGACAATGTAGTTGGTGATGATGGTTGAAGCTGAAAATGAGGTGTTTTTCACAATTCAAGGAGCATTGTTGTCAGGTGTACCTGGAAATCTTCATAAGATAGATCGCCATACCTGATCTCAGATTGTAGAGCACAAACATACGCCCAGAGGAATTTTGAATTATACATCTAAATGGTAACAATCGGAAGATATTGTTGATCAAAAACTAAAATTCATCAAAATTGATTTTTTCTTCAAATTTCACTAATTTTTGAAAAATTATAACTCAGTACTCATTGGAGATAGAGAGTTCCGAATGATCTTATTTTATTCATAATTTCATATTCTATAAAAAAGGCAAGAGCAAATTTTTCTGTCCGATTACGAGATTTGGCAGAAATAGCTGAAAACTGGAAAATGAGCCGAAAATACGAGGTTTTTTGGTCACTCTGTATCTAGCACAAGGAAATTTTGCATGTAGAAATTGGTTCTGGACTTCTCTTACCAAATAATATATTAAAAAATCAGAACTAAAATATAAATTGCATGCATCAATGTATGACTGGACTATTATACAATTACCAAAATAAAATATAATTATTTATTTCATAATAGTTGGATGGTCGGTCAGCTGATTTGCCCGAGCAATCAATCAAATAAATAATTGTCGGCTGATCTGAGATCATGACGTGACCTGCTAAAACATAATAAGAGTTCCAACCTCAAAACATATAGATATTAACTGGATCTGCCAATAAACAAATTAAGTTATTTTATAATTTTATTTCTGCCAAAGAATTCAAACTAGTGCATATGATATCTTTTCATTGTTCTCTTATCGCTTTATCGATAGTATGACTACTTCTTATAAAAAGAAGACTCAATTTTATTAGAATGTTACCTTGACTAGGCTGACTGTTTTTTCAGTTCCATAATTCTATCTAAGATGGTTTGTTTTTTACTTTCTTTGCCTTATTACCATAGGTAAGGAAAGTATTTTTTGCTTTCCGAAAAAAAATTAAGGTACCCCAATTTCTAAATTTAAGTGTGTACACGATATCTCATCTCCCAATCAACGGACAGACTTGAGATTTGGAACTTGAGGTTCTTACACTATAAGGATCCGACTCGAACAATTCCGATCGAATGCGATTCAAGATGGCGGCTAAAATGGCGAAAATGTTGTCAAAAACAGGGTTTTTCGGGATTTTCTCGAAAATGGCTCCAACGATTTTGATCAAATTTATACCTAAAATAGTCATTGATAAGCTCTATCAACTGCCACAAGTCCCATATCTGTAAAAATTTCAGGAGCTCCGCCCCATCTTTGCAAAGTTTGATTTTAGATTCTCAATTATCAGGCTTCAGGAACAATTTAAACAGAAAAAATTGAGTGGAAAAAATTGAGCATGAAAATCTCTACAATTAATGTTCAGTAACATTTTCACCTAAAATTGAAAATAAGCTCGAAATTCGAGAAAATGTGATTATCCAATTGCAAACTGTTGGCAACTGTTGATTCTATCAAAAGATTCACTATGAAGAGACAGCAGACCTCGTATGTCTCCAGCGTTATTGTCCTGTCACCAGCTGGCTAAGATCTTTGTTTATAAGTAGACTTGAGATGCGCGAGAACACTGGCGTCAGGTGATCAATAATTTTCATAACGGCAAGGAAAGTTGTGTGAGTGCGCCACACCAGATTTTTCAGATTGTTTTATTGTATGTCAAACGTGACGTTACAAAATCTATGCAGATACGTGGATATCGAAAATAATTTATCACTGCAATGGTATTAGTACCCCATAGTTCACAAGTGGATTCAAACTGTTTACGTATCCAGAATTATATTTCCTTTGAATGTCAATAACCAATCATGGAATTTGCTTTACCGTTTTCAAAATGATTACTGTCATTTTATCAGCACGATTCAATGCAATGACTTGCTGACTACAGCTCCAACAAGTACTGTTTTCACGTTGAACGTTCATATTGATGTTCGATTCTTGGAGATAATGATGGAAATCTTGGCATAATATGATGGACTCTGCATTCAAAATTCCATATTACTCTCGAGGTTCATTGGGATATTTTAGCATACATTTTCTCCAATCGCATTGAATGATGAAAGTACTGTTACGCATATGAACAGAGTCCCAATCGAGAATATCGGTAACATGAAATTATGCTGAACAATGGATTCACCCATAGAAATGCAATTTTGTAAGGGCATATAAATAGTTTAGTAATATCCCCAACAATGAAAAGTAATAGAGATCTAGACCTACGGTATCCTATCAGCTTCTAAAAATCTAATAATTTAGGAAGTAGTAGGCCATAAATAGAAAATCCATTCAGATTACGAATAATTTGAAACAACGAAAAATAAAAACATTTATTACTTTGAAAAAGTAGCTCCTTGATCACGTGCTCAGCTACTCTTTTATTTATTACTTACTTATTTTATCAAAAACAAGTACAATATAATGTTCTTGTTATCACTGAATGTCATTATGGCTAGACGGAAATAGTTTTATCACTAAGTATAGCTGTCAAAAGTGATGGTTTTGGAAATTGTTGAAATTGGAAATGATATGCTAATAGGTGTTGAGAACAATGGAATGATAGAATTTGATTTTAGAGTGGATTGCAAATAAGATGTGGAATGGAAGATGAAGAATAGTTGACGAAAGAAAGAGATCCGCGTATAGCGGATTTAGTATCTGCAGAAATTGAAACATAAATATACCAATTGAAGTGGATCATTCTAAAAACTATATGTTGCTAAATTATTCTTTAGATCTTTGGACTTTGTATTATATTAACAATATTAGATACAGTAGTATTTTTATAAGTTGTTTATTCAATATAATACTACTGGTACATTTCCCCTACTCCTCATCATTTTACAAACATATTATTAAATGTTTCATTGTTTAATTTTAATAGTTATGGAAATCATAGAAATTGAATTTAAAATTCAAATTAAATTGAATGGATTGGTGGTAGAAAAAGTTTTTCATTTTTTATGAATCAAATTTAATAATGCATTAGAGAAAGGGAGTGAAGTAGTGCTGTGTCAGATCTCTCTCAAGATACACAGTTGAAATAAAATTAGCTGAAATTTGTAACATTATATATGTCAACAAACCAATGATTGAATAGAGAGAGAATGGAAGGCCAATAAGAGAGATATTACTTGAATTGCGTGCTAAAGGAATGGGTATACATATAAGCTCATTATATTTACTGGGTTTAGGTGATTATTCTCATATTGTAATGGAATAGCATAGCATTATAGCATATATTATAGTTGAATATCAAAATAAGAAGATCCGCCAAATAGTTACCGGTAATGCATTCCCTGACAATCATTAGCTGGATGCACACCTGAGGAAGCGCAATGCGGCATTTTGCAACTTTCAAGAAGCACTGTCCAATATTATCCTCCATATCAATATACGAGTAGGCCTACTTAACGTTAAACATGCTATAAAAAAAAACCAAAGGCTTTTTTTTACTCCAATCAATTATTATTGTATTATTATCCATACGGTAATATGATGATAACACTAATGTTCAGCTTAGTTTAGCTTAGTGTAGGCCTACAGCTGGTAACTTTAGATGCTATTATCCATATTATTTCTAATTATTAATTTCAATGGATTTCATTTATATAGGTAATTTCCAACTGCAAAATAAATCATTTACTAAAAATCAATGAATTCTAAACACCAAACAAAGACAGCACAATTATTCCAAACAAAGCAATGTATGGCTTTTAGGGTTGGTGTATCAACAATTCTAACATAAAAAGCTAATCTCTTCCAAGACACTGGCAACAGGACAGCCCAAGTTCAAAGCAGAGAAAGTTTGATAGACAATACTATGTTATTTTAGTTATTAGTTGCATGCGTTATTGCACGCAATCAATAGTTCATTTATTTATCTATTCACAATGGAGACAACGGGTTTCTCCAAACATGTGTCCTTAACAATAAAAATTGTACAGATACAAATGAAAAAAAATAAAAATAATGATGAAAATAATACGAACTTAAGAAATGATAAATAATTTAACATTTAAACATTCAACATTTAAACATTTAAACATTTAAACATTTAAACATTTAAACATTTAAACATTTAAACATTTAAACATTTAAACATTTAAACATTTAAACATTTAAACATTTAAACATTTAAACATTTAAACATTAAACATTTAAACATTTAAACATTTAAACATTCAACATTTAAACATTTAAACATTTAAACATTTAAACATTTAAAAAACATTTAAACATTTAAACATTCAACATTTAAACATTTAAACATTAAACATTTAAACATTCAAACATTTAAACATTTAAACTTTAAACATTTAAACATTTAAACATTTAAAATTTAACATTTAAACATTTAACATTTAAACATTTAACCATTTAAAACATTTAAACATTTAAACATTTAAACATTTAAACATTTAAACATTTAACATTTAAACATTTAAACATTTAAACATTTAAACATTTAAACATTTAAACATTTAAACATTAAACATTAAACATTTAAACATTTAACCATTTAAAACATTTAAACATTTACATTTAAACATTTAAACATTTAAACATTTAACATTTAAACATTTAAACATTTAACATTTAAACATTTAACATTTAAACATTTAAACATTTAAACATTTAACATTTAAACATTAAACATTTAAACATTTAAACATTTAAACATTTAACATTAAACATTTAAAACATTTTTCAGATTGTTTTATTGTATGTCAAACGTGACGTTACAAAATCTATGCAGATACGTGGATATCGAAAATAATTTATCACTGCAATGGTATTAGTACCCCATAATTCACAAGTGGATTCAAACTGTTTACGTATCCAGAATTATATTTCCTTTGAATGTCAATAACCAATCATGGAATTTGCTTTACCGTTTTCAAAATGATTAATGTCATTTTATCAGCACGATTCAATGCAATGACTTGCTGACTACAGCTCCAACAAGTACTGTTTTCACGTTGAACGTTCATATTGATGTTCGATTCTTGGAGATAATGATGGAAATCTTGGCATAATATGATGGACTCTGCATTCAAAATTCCATATTACTCTCGAGGTTCATTGGGATAATTTTAGCATACATTTTCTCCAATCGCATTGAATGATGAAAGTACTGTTACGCATATGAACAGAGTCCCAATCGAGAATATCGGTAACATGAAATTATGCTGAACAATGGATTCACCCATAGAAATGCAATTTTGTAAGGGCATAATATCCCCAACAATGAAAAGTAATAGAGATCTAGACCTACGGTATCCTATCAGCTTCTAAAAATCTAATAATTTAGGAAGTAGTAGGCCATAAATAGAAAATCCATTCAGATTACGAATAATTTGAAACAACGAAAAATAAAAACATTTATTACTTTGAAAAAGTAGCTCCTTGATCACGTGCTCAGCTACTCTTTTATTTATTACTTACTTATTTTATCAAAAACAAGTACAATATAATGTTCTTGTTATCACTGAATGTCATTATGGCTAGACGGAAATAGTTTTATCACTAAGTATAGCTGTCAAAAGTGATGGTTTTGGAAATTGTTGAAATTGGAAATGATATGCTAATAGGTGTTGAGAACAATGGAATGATAGAATTTGATTTTAGAGTGGATTGCAAATAAGATGTGGAATGGAAGATGAAGAATAGTTGACGAAAGAAAGAGATCCGCGTATAGCGGATTTAGTATCTGCAGAAATTGAAACATAAATATACCAATTGAAGTGGATCATTCTAAAACTATATGTTGCTAAATTATTCTTTAGATCTTTGGACTTTGTATTATATTAACAATATTAGATACAGTAGTATTTTTATAAGTTGTTTATTCAATATAATACTACTGGTACATTTCCCCTACTCCTCATCATTTTACAAACATATTATTAAATGTTTCATTGTTTAATTTTAATAGTTATGGAAATCATAGAAATTGAATTTAAAATTCAAATTAAATTGAATGGATTGGTGGTAGAAAAAGTTTTTCATTTTTTATGAATCAAATTTAATAATGCATTAGAGAAAGGGAGTGAAGTAGTGCTGTGTCAGATCTCTCTCAAGATACACAGTTGAAATAAAATTAGCTGAAATTTGTAACATTATATATGTCAACAAACCAATGATTGAATAGAGAGAGAATGGAAGGCCAATAAGAGAGATATTACTTGAATTGCGTGCTAAAGGAATGGGTATACATATAAGCTCATTATATTTACTGGGTTTAGGTGATTATTCTCATATTGTAATGGAATAGCATAGCATTATAGCATATATTATAGTTGAATATCAAAATAAGAAGATCCGCCAAATAGTTACCGGTAATGCATTCCCTGACAATCATTAGCTGGATGCACACCTGAGGAAGCGCAATGCGGCATTTTGCAACTTTCAAGAAGCACTGTCCAATATTATCCTCCATATCAATATACGAGTAGGCCTACTTAACGTTAAACATGCTATAAAAAAAAAACCAAAGGCTTTTTTTTACTCCCAATCAATTATTATTGTATTATTATCCATACGGTAATATGATGATAACACTAATGTTCAGCTTAGTTTAGCTTAGTGTAGGCCTACAGCTGGTAACTTTAGATGCTATTATCCATATTATTTCTAATTATTAATTTCAATGGATTTCATTTATATAGGTAATTTCCAACTGCAAAATAAATCATTTACTAAAAATCAATGAATTCTAAACACCAAACAAAGACAGCACAATTATTCCAAACAAAGCAATGTATGGCTTTTAGGGTTGGTGTATCAACAATTCTAACATAAAAAGCTAATCTCCTTCAAGACACTGGCAACAGGACAGCCCAAGTTCAAAGCAGAGAAAGTTTGATAGACAATACTATGTTATTTTAGTTATTAGTTGCATGCGTTATTGCACGCAATCAATAGTTCATTTATTTATCTATTCACAATGGAGACAACGGGTTTCTCCAAACATGTGTCCTTAACAATAAAAATTGTACAGATACAAATGAAAAAATAAAAATAATGATGAAAATAATACGAACTTAAGAAATGATAAATAATTTAACATTTAAACATTCAAACATTTAAACATTTAAACATTTAAACATTTAAACATTTAAACATTAACATTTAAACATTCAAACATTTAAACATTTAAACATTTAACATTAAACATTTAAACATTTAAACATTTAAACATTTAAACATTTAAACATTAAAACATTTAAACATTTAAACATGCCAGTGTAGCTGCTATTATCCCTAGCTTGAAAATAAATTTGCAAAAAGTTAAGGCCGTCCGGCTCGCAAATATACTGGGGTTCTGACCACAGCTCTAGCTCAGTGATAGATGCATGAATACTCTCAATGTAATGAAACACCATGGGTTTCAGCAACTGATAATTAACACTTCTTACTGCTGCTCTCTTGAAGATATTGAAGATTACCAATAAGGAAATCAAAAAGATAGTCAGTGACTGATTATCAGTAACCATATATCCAATCAAGAATAATGGAAATCAACTATTATTCTTCTAATTGAGTTTCAAAACGCTCGTCATGAGTATAGGTATGCACTAATTTATCCTTTCGAAATTCCTTGAGACTTACAACGCCTGTTCTAGAAGTTCTCTGGATCCTTATATGATATATTGTAGACTCATTATTATAAGTATTGGTAAAATTTTGCTGGCTGAATAATTTGACTATCATCAAAGGATGGTAAGTAATGACTGCTCTGAATAAGATTAATATTGATTAATTCGCTAATTATATATGCTGCAGAATAAAAATGCTTGGTACCAAGACGGCTCAAACTGTATATCACGAGATGAATTAGGAAAATAATAAAAACTTCTAAGATCTTGTATGCTGACATAAAACACAAATATATTCCCATAAAATATATAATATATATATATATATATATAAAAATCTCTTATAACGTAATTCCATGAATTAGGAAAATAATAAAAACTTCTAAGATCTTGTATGCTGACATAAAACACAAATATATTCCCATAAAATATATAATATATATATATATATATATATATATATATATATATATATATATATATATATAAATCTCTTATAAACGTAATTCCATGTAAACAAATTCTTCAATATCTCAATAATTATCACCGGAGTTGGTAGCATTCACAATGTTGTGAGCTATAAAATATATATTTATTAATACTGATGTGTGGACTTCAAGTCGGTTCATAATTTAACAAATTGAAACCTGTTCAGTCTATAGGTTTAATAGAACATACTTTGATCGATAAATAATAATTAATAAAATAATAATTTAAAATCTCAGGGTATGTGGATTCGTGCCATGCATGGAAATAAGCTTCCTACGTTTATCAAATTTTATTCATAAAAAGAACAGTTTTGGGCTGTGCCTGTCAGTCCTTCCCCAATAATTTTAAAGAATTGTGTTCGGTTTATCAAAAGTCTATAAATAAATAACGAACGAAGCTCGGTGCCCCGATATTTAATTTATAAAATGGCACGCCGAATTATCAATGTCCACTGTGTGACTGTGAAAAGCGTTCCTGTATTACAAGACATAGATTGAAAAAAAATTTTTTCATTCAATAAAATGAATCACTGTATGCATAATGAATTTATAGATTTTTCACTTTCATAATAAATTGATTTTTGTATTTAAACATTTTTCATATACCAAATTCACTTGGCTAATATATTACTTGGCATTTTGGCATTGGCAAGGATTATTAATACATTAGTAACAACCTAAGCACTGTAGAATCAAACAAAAGCTGTAGTGAATAGCTTATTCAGTGAATGAACGGAGTAAATGTATGAATGAATACCTGCTCTGACACGATGATAATTAGAAGAAGAATCGACTGGATTGCATGTGCTGATTGAGAAACTGGTCACTAACAATACAACTTGAACGAGTACGCCGGATGATAGTGAACACTTCAACACCAAGTACATCCTCTCTGTGAAAACACTGAAGTGTAATAGCCTGGAGATGAACTTATTTATAGCTAGAGATGCAACCGATTCTCTGGTCAGACCTGTATTGATGCAAGATTTTTCACCTGTTCGATTCTGACATTGATTGATGATGGCTCTTATCTCAAAAAGGGAAATCGCTTTCTCATTGGTAGAGAGAAAACCTTTTGAATGTAGATAATTTCTCTAATTTCTCTAATAAGTGAATATTCTCTATTTTAAAAATAACTGAGTGTTTATTATTATTATTTTGGTATTTGGAAAATCTAAATTCAAAAGAATGGTTTGTATGAATATTTTTGGACTGACAATTTTATGGAAATCTAGAAGACATAACCTCATTTTGGACGTTTAATGCTACCTAAATTTGGGAGAGAAATAGTACAAGGTAGTCTTAGTTTTTCTCTCCCGATCTGTGCTCCATTGTAGAAAAAAAAAAATAAATAAAATAAATAAATAAAGATAATAATTTCTAGCTTGCGTCGTACTTAAATTCATGTGTTGGCTATTTGTACGACTCACTGAAATTCTGTGGATTTTATCACATTGATGCGTAAAATGAGATTGATTAACCAGGAAAAATGTTCAAAATGAATATTATTATTGATTAGAAAAGTCTTCGAACAAGTAAAAAATTATTAAAAAATGAAAAATATTTTGCAATAAATGATTGAACAAATTACATAATTCCTGGTGGATTGGGTTTTCCTGTGACAAATAATATTGAAATGGATATTATTTCTTGTTTTGTTAGAGAGTTACAATCATGGATGTTTAAACTCAATGATTTGATTGAATATGCTCTGTTCCACTTCAATGACTAGTTTATGAAATAAGAACCTTTTATGATTTATGATGAGGGTGATGCCCACATAAGCATTATGCTTGTGCTTTAGTAAAGGGAAGGATTATCCTATTTTATTAAGCAAGAAATTTCTGTATATATCTGGCTATTTTCATTCCTGGTTATCTGGATATTGATATGGTTATTTATGTTTTACGGATCTCGAAAACGGCTCTAACAATTTTCACAAAATTTGGAACATAGTAGGTTTATGATATAAAAATTCGATTGCACTAGGTCTCATCCCTGGGAAAACTCGCTGAAGGACATGAAAAGGATAATTCATCCTTGGAAAACAGATGATAATTTTGTCGTCTCTCGATAACACAAGATGCATGTGCCTGTGTGGGAGAGAGACAGAATTATTGCTGTGTATTCATAATCAATCAGCGAGAAATTTTGTCCAGCTAGACAATTTAATCGACTTGATCAACATAATCTGATTTGTTAACATGACTTGATAATCCTCCTAAACTAGTGTATATCATAATTATCAAAGTTGATCATTATTTGACAATTTCAAGTGATTAGTGAGTGTTATTTTGTTTTTCAATTTGGTTTGTAAATAATCTAAATTAGAACTTTTTTTGTTTTCAAATGTTTGAACTAGATATTGAACCTGAATTCGAGTGTTTGGAACATAGCCTACTTTCTGGACTAATTATCTTATAGTGTATGAATCAAAATTCGGGGAAGAAACAGTTTTGGGCTGTGCCTGTTAGTTCTTCCCCAATCATTTTAAAGAATTGTGTTCGGTTTATCAAAAGTCAATAAATAAATAACGAGCGAAGCTCGGTGCCCCGATATTGTCTATGATGAGAGAAGAAAGGAACGGCAGATTAAGGTGAGTTCCGAATCATTAGAAAACGATATTCAAACTCGTAAATTTAAAATTTAGCAAGTTTTAACTTAGCATTTTAAATTTAGTGGTCACCCTTCATGAGTTAATTAAAGTGATCCCTTAGCTCTATAAAGCACTTTGGTTCAGCATACACTTTGCCACGCATAGCCTGAAGGGGAATTTCTGTTTGTGTTGGAAATTTGCATCTCTGTCAGATTGATTTTGCTTTTGATATCTGTCGTCATGGAAATCCAAATGTGCACTAGAACTTCATCTACGGCAATGTACTTAGAATGTATCCTGGGTACCTTGATCTACGGTAAAGTAACTATATAACCATAGGGTAATATAGTTACTGTAATCTACAGTATCGATTATCTTCTAGCAACATAACTTAGTTTCTTTGAATAAATTAGTTTCTTTGTGACCAACTCTCAACTCATCAAGCGCTGACACACAGGATATCATTATGTAGATCTCGTCACTGTTTGGCGTTTGGCGTACTATTTCCCCTTCGCCATGTTTGACTTAAAATTTGATACAGGAATCTCATTAACTGAGTGACCAAGACTAATTGTGTATAAACATACTCATAATTAATGTTATGAAATAATATTCTATATGTCTTAATAAACTAATTTGAATTTGAAACAACGAAACAGCATCTGTCTGTTATGCGAGAGCTATTAAAGGATGATATTTTTTTTATTCAGTATAGACGGCCTCCATTGAATATGGATTAGATCCATTTCTTTAGTCTTTTGCAAATGTTTCAATCATCACTTTCTTATTCAAGGGTACATACTTGTATTTAAATAAAAATTGAAAATCACAAAAACTCTTTAAAGAAAAAGGTAAAAAACTTCACACTCTTTATAAATTTTCATGTTCCAATCATATTTAGCCTTGGAGGTAGTTCAGTATGAACAACAAAAATCTTGGTTACGTAACATCATAAAGTTACACCAAGTAAAATATCTCTTTAGTGCACGAACAAGGAAACTCGTTCCCTAGGAAATGGGAAATGGGAAATCGTTCCCAAGGAAATCGAAAATCCCTAGGAAATGGAACATTATTTGGGAATCCAAAAGAGCGAATAATCAAAGTATTTTGTTCTCTTGCATTGAATTAATTTTTGAAGAATTTGCTCCTGTTTGGAATATTTTGAATTCAAATTTGGGGGCGCATGTAACATATTGGAATTTGATAGGCAAGTAAAATCGCTATTTGGAAGAATTTTATAAGTGTGAAGTAAAACAGCTATTCTATTATCGCCAAATGCGATAACAACAATTGAAAGATTAGATAATAATGGGTACCATGGCTGAAATTAGAACAGCCGAATGGGAAAGGAATGTTATTTGCTACTTATTATATAATATAAAGTATTGGAAAATTTGAGGTTAGGCTTAAAGTACCTACTGATCGGCGACCTAATAATCGATCAAGTCGCATAATGTGAAATCTAGCCAGACACCTTGGCAAAAATCTATTGTAAACAAATGGTATTCAACTAGAGGATTTTGGAAAGCACATGGCTGATTGTTGTAGAGGGAGAAACAACTTATAAATCCCAAAAATATTTATTATCTGTAATGAACTTACATAAACCACCAAATAAAAATAAATTAGAATATCAAGGAAGTAGGTTATTCCTAGGTGCATGGATACAGTAGTGAATTTGCATGAACCAATCAAATTGCAGTAATCAATGGGCGGCAATAGAAAGCCGATTCAAATGTATATATAAATATTTCTATAAATGATGAGAATTTATAAATTATCACTACTCAGTTTATGTATCGGATATGGACCGAGAAATTATAAAATGTAATACCTAAGATATAGGTAATAATTTAGTAGATTGGCACAGACTATTTGAACCTTTTAATGGCGTAGTAGTGAATTATTTAAATATATGTTCTGAGTAGATTTTTGCCCACACCTTCTTCTACCAGAATTCCCAGTGTCGCTCTGGGCTGGCTAGACACAGTCGGCGACTGGGGTGGGCTGTAGCAGGGGACGGGAGACTTGGTGGAGCATCCGTCAACCACCCTTGTTTGAGTCGGGGGTTGAAACAGGGTCTTGAGCACCTTAGAGAAATGCTTCCCTCTTTCAGGTATGAGGGGCTGTGCTTTCGCACTGCCTAACAGGGTTGGGCGTGGAGTGAGAGGAATAGGAACGATCTGGTGTCTGCCGTGAGGGAGGTCTCTGTTACGGGAGAAACGTTCCTGATTGCCACTAGATGTCCTCCTGCTATTAGGATCCGAAATAGCAGGGTTTGAGAGCCTTGGAACTGATTGCTGAAGTCGGTCATCGGGTCCCTAACCTCGGGCACCCAGGTGTTTTCCTGGGGTCAGGATGGTGCCGTGGAGTCGAGGAAAAGGCCTTCCCTAGCCTTTCTCGAGGTCCTCCTGCTATTCGAAGGCGAATCAGCAAGCTATAGGAGCCCACGCACCGGGCTCCACCTCTGGTCACCGGGTCCCAAATCTCGGGCACCAGGTGATTTCCTGGGGTCAGGATCGTGCCGCAGAGTCAAAGGAAAGGCCTTTCCCAGCCTTTCTCGAGGTCCTCCTGCTATTCGAAGGCGAATCTGCAAGCTATAGGAGCCCATGCACCACCGGGCTTCACCTCTGGTCACCGGGTCCCAAATCTCGGGCACTGGGTGCTTTTCTGGGGTCAGGATCGAGTTGCGGAGTCGAAGGAAAGGCCTTCCCTAGCCTTTCTCGAGTTCCTCCTGCTATTTGAAGGCGAATCAGCAAGCTATAGGAGCCCTTGCACCGGGCTTCACCTCTGGTCACCGGTCCCTAACCTCAGGCACTGGGTGTTTTCCTGGGGTCAGGATCGTGCCGCAGAGTTGAGGAAAAGGCCTTCCCTAGCCTTATTCGAGGTCCTCTTATCCTTCCTGCTTCCCGCGATGATGTACCAGGGTCCAGTCAGGTTTTAGCCAAAACCTGACTTGTCGCTACTGGTGGAAACAGGCAGCTTGCTGCCAAAAGTCGTCAAAAAGGTCGAACAACACTTGCTCAAGTGAGTGCTGAATCTTGGAGCTCCCAGCGTCTTTGATTAACCCCCGTTAACCTCGGACACAACTCCTAGTAGTCGAAGGAGTCGGAGTACACTCAGGATACGAGATGTACTATGTTGCTAGCTGCATGCTGCTTCCTTCACTCTCTCTGTCGACCGCTTGCACTGGACACGCAGCACTGCTGTGCGGTAGCCCAGCGGCTGGGCTGCTTGTTGGACTCTGCGATTTCATGAAGAGATAACCAAGCGTCTTTAGAACAAGCCCTAAACTCAATTCCCCTCACTAGTTACGATATACATCATGACAATGTAAATTTGTAAGTCGGAAATGAAATTGTAGAAAATAAGGGTGGAACCTGCCCACTTGCCTGCCAGACGCCACTATGGAACGACACTAAAATTTGTAGTGCAAAAGACCCTTTATTAAATTGTACTTTTGAAAGACTTAAAGTTTAAATTCATTAATTAATTTTTCATAAGACTCAGTGATGCTGCATTAAAGCAAAAGTCATTTAAACATTCATTCATTCCCTTGGAGAAGATGACTTCAGACACCAAAAATCCAGGACGACCAGGAAATTCGGATTGCCGCCAACATCTTTTAGAAATTCAGCAGGTGAGTGATAAATTACTGAAATATATATAAAGTTAGGGCGCCCTCAGTGCTTTGAGTGAAACAAATATAAAAAGCTAGCTCGTCGGAAAAGTTATAAATATTAAAAATTATTATAAAACTTGCGCAAGTCTTTAATAGGTACTGTTAAATCTCACTTCGCATTTTTCCTCATTTATTTTTTGTATTTAGTGCGCATGTCTCAGCTGTTAGTTCAATTCTTGATGTCAGCTGCCTACTAGATTATGTCTGCTCTGGTGGAAGAAATTAGCTTTCTCTCTGGTTTTAATTTAGCGGTTTATATTTTTTATTTATTTTGAATATTGTAACATTAAATTGATTGAACAGTGGTATCCATCATTTGTAATAAATGATTGGTGACCTGTTTGGTAAGAGTAATAAAAGGGGGGCGATCCACCAGTTCCCAGACGGGAACACTGTAAATTGTTGTTGTGTAGCATTTGCTGTGTGGAACTGGTTGGAGATGTCTTTAGTGAAGGAGTTCAATTCGGCCGTCACTTTGATTGAATCTTGGTGGTCCTCTTTCACAATACTTTTGAATGTGTTGAGGTGGTCTGTCAGGTGCTGTTCGTTGAATTCAAGTCCATGCAGCGGTACCGCAGCAAAAGTGCAAGAAGTTTCCTATTGCATCAATGGACCTTGTAGAACGATTAGATTGTGTAGTTGATAATGTCTGTGGTTTATTGGTGTAGATGGTGTAGTCCAGGTGCTCATGTTTGATGATGTCATTTGTTGAATTAAATAATTGCTCTATAATATTTGCGATAGAGCGATCAGCATATAAACATTTCGGTAGAAAGACTTTATCTGCTTGAAGTAGAGAAATCTGCGCCGTTGGAAAGTTCATTTTGTAGCTGAGTGGCACAGAAGCTTGATAAACGTGTACATGAGGGATTGGTTGGAGAATAACTCCTGAAAACACCTTGACAGCTGCCGTTTCCATGAACAATATTATCAAAGACATTAGGGAAAGGGTATGAGGAAACATGACTGAGCGATGGGGTCTGGCTTCTCAAAGTTGATAATAAGCTATTTATGATAAGTTTATATTGATTATTTGTTCTGCATCTAGAATTACTATTTATTTTCAATTCAATTTAATTAATTTATTATTGTTATTGAAGATTCGCCACTGTAATTTGAAACATATATACAGCCATAATATTCTTTTTCTAATTTAAAATTTGTCCTATTTGTTTGGTTTCTGAGAATTAATTTCTACCTGGAAAGATTCTAATGTAACATACGCTAGCTAATTCCAATAGTGAAATTCACTATCACTCATCAATACATTCATATATTAATGATTATTCACTCATTATTACTTGCATATAAATAATAATAATTATTATATACAAAAATGTCCAGTCAATAATCATGAATATACCATTCAATGTTTAAAAAAATTAAATATAACTTAATAAAATTAACTTACAATATTCAGGCTAAGATAAAACTTAAAAAAAAGATAAAAATGAATTAAATTAATACTCAAACATACGTTCACCGGCTCGCCGTTAGTCGCTGATCGCACGGGTCTCTTGGGTTTGGAGTAGCTTGGTTTCGCTGTCCAAGTGCTATTCGTTCGTCAGCTCAGGCGATTCGTAGTCGTTCACATAGTCGCTGATCCGTGTGATTTTTGAAGTCGCTTAGTTTCGTAGTCCAAGTGCTACTCGATCGCCGGCTCTCTGGCGACTCTGGCGCTCTCTGGCGACACGTAGTCGCCGATCCGTGATTCTGTAGTGGCTTGGTCTCGTAATCCAAGTAGGATCTCGATCTGCAGTTTGGGAAGGAGGCGCAGTGTAGTCGCTTATCTGTTGCAGCAGGTTGGCGCCCCGTTACTCCTTAGTAGAAAAGTTCTTAATCTGTTGACGAAATTTACAATATATTATTATTTAGATCTAATTTTATTCTTCAATAAAATGTACAACGGAATATCACATAATTATTAAACATTTTAATCTTCATCTCTATCAAAGTTTTCCCTCTCATAGTAGGGCTTCAACTGTTGATATGTACAATTTCGTGGAACGGTTGTCCACGCCTCGAGTTAATTATTTCGAAGTTCTGAGGAGACAATCTTTTCGTGACTTTGAAAGGTCCACGGTAAGGGTGATTCAATTTTTTACAGGAGTCTGGTTGTGCTTGAGGGTAGGCAACTAGAACATTCGTTCCTGGTTGGATACTCAAGTCTCTGTATTTCTTGTCATGGGTTTCTTTTTGTTTCTCCTGAACCTTACTCATAATTTCAGGCAAACTTTTTCTGATTGCCACTAGCTCATTGAGGACATGCATCCTGTCTTGCTTGATTGCACTCGGCAGGAAGGGTATGTCTAATGGGCTTAGTGGATGGAAACCGTGGAGTAGGTAGACCAACTCTCGAAGTAAAAATCAAACAAGAAGAATATGAACAGGACAAAAAATTTATATTTGTAGAAAATATGCTCAATCTTTGGGGTGTAATTCCTTGAAATTATTATTGATCACCTTTATACTTGATTATGCTCAATACTCTATATCCTCTTGACTTTTGTCCCCGATAGATCATGAGGTTGAACCCCCAAGCTAGAAGATCACGAGCCGCTACTGGTTGTGCGGTCTAGTGCCACAAAAATATACTTATATCTGCCACCCGATAGCGATAAGGGCCCTACCGCATCAATACAGACGGTGCTATTAGGGGTTGATCCATGATTGCTATTGGGCGCAGTAGCCCTACTGGCTTTTCTCTGCTCGTTTTGGAGATTTGACAAGTTGGGCAAGATTTAACATAGTCTATTACAATCATCTTGGCGCATGGATGGCCAGTAGTACTTGTATTTTATTTTCGACAAGGTCTTATCAATCCCAAGGTGAGCACCATAATTTATATCATCATGATATTGCTTCAGTATTTGCTGAATAGCACTACCTGGTACTGCAAAAAGGTATTGCAGTCCTGTTTTAGTTTGCTCTTTATAAAAGAGAATATCATCGCGTAGGGTATAGTTGCGTGATTTTCGCGCAATTATTTTATCTGCTCTATCTAGATCAAATTGAGCATTGTATATCTTACTCAGGAAAGGATCCTGTTTTTGCAGTAATCCTATATTAACAGTCAAAATATTGTTTATTTTTTGCCATTCTTTTTCAATTGTTTTTTCTATTGGCGCTCTGGAGAGGGCATCAACTAATTGTAACGATTTTCCAGGCTTATATACGATTTCAAAGTCGTATTGTACCAATTTCGCAGCTAACTTCGCTAAGCGTGAATTTGGTTCTCGTATGCTTTTGTAGTATTGAAGACTTGCGTGATCAGTTATTACTTGAAAATGTTTGTTAATGATTATCTATCGAAAATGATTCACACTGTAAGTTACGGCAAGCATTTCCAAGTGAGTAGCTGGCCAGTTTTGTTCATTGTTAGTAAGTCTGCGAGATATGTAAGCTACTGGTTTTATTATACCATCCGTATCTTTCTGTGCTAAGCAGGCAGCGATCCCTATGGAACATGCATCCGTAAGTGGGATAGTATTGGCTGTGTCATTAAACAGTTTTTCAAGTCATCAAACGCTTTTTGGTGGCTCTCGTGCCATTCAAATTTGGCGTCTTTATGAGTCAATTGTGTAAGAGGGTATGCTCTTTTGGAGAGACAGGAAATGAATTTCCTATAAAACGATGTAGCTCCAAGAAATCTTTTAACTTCTGTTACATTGGTAGGTTTGGGCATATTTTTTTATAGCCTCTACATTTTCCGGAAGTGTTTCCTTCCATGTAAGAGCAAGTGTATCCATTCCTTGGTCTGATACCATGTGCCCAAGAATTTTCAATGATGTATAGCAAATTTTGGATTTTTCAGGGTTTAATTTCAGATTTCTGCTCTCAGTCTTCTAAACACTTCTTCCAGATGTTTCTTGTGGTCATCAAGTGTAGAAGACATGATATAGATATCGTCAATGTAAATAAGAACGGATTTGTACAAGATGTCTGAAAATAAGTGTGTCATTCCTCTCATGAAAGAGTTTGGGGATAAATTCAACCCCATAGGAGCGCATTTGAAACTAAAAAGTCCTAGAGGTGTATTAAAGGCTGTGAGGTGTTTCGACTTTTCAGCTATTCTCATGGAATAAAAGGCTGAAGTTAAATCCAAGGTTGAGAGGAATTTTGCAGAACTTAAGGCTTCAATATTGTAGAAGGATTTGGAAGAGGATATCTATCTTTTAGAATCTTATTGTTGAGTTTTTTATAATTTACCACAAGACGAGGCTTGTTATTCTTGTTATGCACTATAAATGCGGGTGAGGCGTAATTCGATTTGGTTTCTTCGATTACGTTTGCTTTTAAAAGTCCTTTAAGGATTTCATCCATTTCTTCTCTTTCTTTAGTAGCTAGTTAATATGGAGGCGAAAAGATAGGAGTATCATCTGTGAGGTTGATTGTTACTGGTTCAAGAGTTGACACCGGAATATCATACTTATGTTTCGAAAATACATCTGTGTATTTCGTAATTATTTTTTCAAAATCTTTATAATCTGTTCCCTTAAAGTTGGGATTTACATCAATTTTTTGAGCATCATGAATTATAATATCAATATTTTTCTTTTCTTTGTTTTGTTCTTGAATGTTATATACTGATTCAACGAGAGGATCCTGTGCTATAGTATTCTCTGTAATACTTTTCTTAATATCTTTAATATTTGAGCTTTGAATACTTATGTATCCAATGCATGCTCTGATTTTTAAAGAAAAAATTCTTTGTGAAAAATTGTAGGCAATGAATTTCATTTCTGTTTCCGTGACTTCCTGAATCGCGAAATTGACTTTTTCTCTATTAAGATACATCTCATTGGCCAGTTTCACACGGCAGAGACCTCGCTCCTGGAATATCATATTACGGAAGATCATATTTCATATT